>NW_017806274.1:751781-798166 GCF_001891065.2 Hippocampus comes | reverse complement strand
GTGTGTGTGTGTGTGTGTGTGTGTGTGTGTGTGTGTGTGTGTGTGTGTGTGTGTGTGTGTGTGTGTGTGTGTGCGCGGGCGCTGTTTTGCAAGATTTTCTCCTGGAGTTATATTAGTTGGGCACACACTTTCTGGTGGTCTGGCTTCATCATTCTAATGGGCCCATTATGGCATAAAATAAATAATTGTTCAAACGTACCTCATGCATGGAAAAGTAAAAGCATGGATATAATAAATTGAGTTTAGTCACTTTTTCAAAAAAAAAAAAAAAAAAAAAACAAAAGAAAAACTAACAAACAAAAAAGTGGTCTTGCAATTCATCACACTCAAAACGTATTAAAAGTATTAGTTGCACGTTAAGTGTCCGAACACATTGCTGGGTGATGAATTATTCAAAATGTGCTTATGTTGTCAAAATGTGTGAGATTAGCTTTTATGTTTGCCGCATGACTAACAAACTAGGGCCCCGTTTAAATAGCGTTTAATTGGTGATGTTCAAGTCACACTCAATGTAATATTTTATTTAAGTATTAGCTTATTACTGTTATAAATGTAACAATTTCAATGCACCTACTTGAAAATGCACTCTTGCATTATTAAATCCACAACGCACAGGGAAGCTGCAACGTCTCGTATGAGGGCAACTGTTGCAATGGCGACCCTGATTTATGTATTTCATTTGGGTATCATATTGGCAACCCAGGACCGATCATTGTTATTCAAAGTTGCGTGTATTGATTGCACAAACGTTGTCGCACACTAAAATAATCAGACAAAGGCAATTTTTTTTTCTTGCAAGTCAGATAAAAAAATGTAATGCTTTAAATTCAATCTATGTATTTTTATTTGCTCGCCCCTTTTTTACGTTTACATTTGGTAATAGTTTTCTTGACGATAATTGTGCTGCGAAATTTTCATAGCGTTGCAAGTATTTAGCATGCGCGCACAGTGGCATGGCTTCAAGTTGCTTCGGTTGGTCACATATGACTCCTTTCATGGGCGTACTGCAACTTGCTTAAAAGCCATCAACATTTCACTTACAAGTGCCCCGATTTACAAATTTTTCGAGTTTTGTCCGGTCACTTGGTCAACTTTTTGATTTGTCTTGCAAGCAAAAATGTGAGGTGCACTGTCGCTTGAAGACAAAAAGACATTGCCTCGCATATGGGACAAACTGTTAAAAACAAATACAAAATGAGAAAACTTGCAAGGAGCTGCTGTCAACCACAATTCACGGCACTAGCTAGGCCACGCCCCTTAAAGGCACACATGAATACTACAGCAATGACACTTGATGAAACCGTTTTATTTTTCTACATTTTATTTCATGCTTGAGAATATTTTTACACGCTACAGAACAAATTGTCTTAATTAAAACTATTTTTTAATTTAAAAAAAATAGTTGATATTTTTTTCCCACCTTTTTTTCTCCTAAAACTGTGATTGCATTTCATTTAATTTCAACTGTCACTTCAAGGTACACAAGTCCAAGGTACAACTATATACTGTGTAGTCCTCACTGACCACACAGTGGAGACTGGGAGCAATCTACTGGGTGACTCTGCGCAAAATGGAGGTGTGAACTGACCAATGCTGTGCTACAGAGACAAGCCAGAGCTCAAAGTTGGAGCCGTCCAGTTGACCGGGTCAAGACATCTGCGGTCAAAAGCAAGCAAATGGCTCTCCTACTCAAGTCTCACGTTACCTATGTCAGAGGAGTTTCTCACCAACACCAACCACAATTAGACTCACTCACACACACACACGGAAAGCACCTCATCACAATACCGCTCCAACCTTCTCGCCTCCTCAAGAGTCCTCGGGGAAGGAACAAAAGTGAAATATGTAATACAGTATAAACATACAAGTCCAACGGAAGATATTTCACCGCCAAAATGTGGCTGATGATACCGTGTAGCCTGCAGTCTTTAATTCTTGAGGCACCGCGCTTGTTCAAGTTAGTGTAAATATGATGGAAGACAAAAGTGATAAATCAAGCTGAACGCTCACTTTCTGTGGGAGGCCTCTTTTGTCAACAGCAACCACAAAGTGTCACTCATCTACGCTAAAGTAGCAAGGCTTGCCAGGATTTTTTTTCTTTTTTGGGAGGGGGGGTGGGTTTACATACTGAATTCATCTTGGAATAATAAGGAAATGTAAAAAAAAAAAAACAACTCATTTTGTTTAGTCAGTCTGGAATCATGTACAGATAACATTTTTGTACTTTCAAAGTGTAGGCATGTGGCCTGTGCTCTCGCTGTCTGCTGAGCTGGAGTGTTGGAGCAGGAGGTATGGGGTTAGTGGGGGGCGACTTGGGGGTGGGCTGATGGTGGTCTGGTGGTCGCCAGTGTGTCGCCTTGCCACTAGAGGGCAAAGCAGCTCCAAAAATCTCTCATGACTCACATGTTGAGACATGGAAGATGACCTCAGTCATGGATCGTTCCAATACATTAATATGAAGAGGTGGGAAAGGCACTCACACTATGTACTTGAGTCGAAGTACAAAAAAATAAATTAATTAAAAAAAAAAATGTAACAGTAAAAAAAAAGTATAGACTGAAATATGGTACAAAAAGAACTTGACAAAATGGGAAAAAACGTTTCCATTTTATTAATTAAACACAATTTTAAAATCATGTTTATGCCACAAGTTAAGTGCTATCTAGCATTAGCGCGACTTTTATGCTTACAAAATAAAGTTGCAATAGCTTGGCTAACCCAAAATTAGCTACCGTATTTACAACAACAACAACAAAAAATCCGACACATTATCTGCGTATTTCAGATTGCAAACTTCTGTTTTTCTAGGTGATCCCAAAATAAAAACAAAAAAACAAAAAAAAAAAACCCAGTGCATTCATCACAAATCAGCCTTGTAGCAGACAACCTCTATCAGTTCTCTTAAATAAGACCATGGATGATGAATATCTTCCTTCTAAGTGGTAGTACTCCTTGGTTTGTGTTTCTCTGAATCACTGTTGTCCCAATTTGTTTTTTCCACTTTTAGGGCCCAAGATCTCAATCACCCAAGAGCTCGACCGCAGTTGATTTGACCCCTTTTTTACGCTGTGTTATGAAGCAAGTCTATTTTGACAAAATAAGCCGCAGAAAGGACAGACATATGATTTTAAATGTATGGAGTAAAAGTAAAAAGCCAGCAAAAAAGATGAATACTCAAGTCAAGTACACAAACCTGAACAATCAACAGGTACAGTAAGTATTTGTACTTCCCATTACGGTTTATACGAATCATAAAATGTTTCGCACCAGGGGCAAATCGCCAACTCACATCATACTGTAAGTGTTTTCCACTTAAGACTTTTACATCGTGGTTGCCCCAAATCAGTTTCCTTTCATAATTATAAATTCGACAACCGGGTAGTTCGGCTTTCAAATGACAGAACAATATATAATAGCCGGTGTCTGGTTGTTGACTTGCTCCTCTTGGCTCTGCCGTGCTCCTGCGGGTCCCACCACCACCTGAGCCAACTGGGAGAAGAAATGCCCAGACTTAATGATGCGCCGTAAATCAGAGGAGCCACACAGGGATCCAGGCCTGCCATTGGGCAGCACACTGCTTCCCAAAGTCCAGCCCACTATGAACTTGAGCTCCGTGTGCGGAAACAAAGAAAGCTGATCCACTTGGCGAAAAGAGCACCCGCACGTTCTCCACTCCCGAGGCTCATGCTTGCCGGTCATCTCCGCTGAGGTCGAGCAAGTTTCAGTGAGCCAGCGTGGAGGGTTGAAACGGAGTGTGAGGAGCTGTGAGGAGTCCCCCCCCCCTGACGCTGATGGGATGCCGACCGAGGGCACGGAGGGTCTGGGAACTGAGGCCGACTGACATAAGTGATTGCAGCTGCTGCAGAGGCCTTGAAGTTGGCTTCAATAACATCCAGCCAAGTTAGACAGATGACAAGGTGTGAGGAGGCTTGTTTGTTTAAACCCCGCTGTAGGTGAGAACTCGCAACATTGGGCAAGCAGCCTAGTTTTTCTCTGAGTTGCATCACTAAGATCAACCAAACTTAATTGCAAGTGTACCCCGAAACGCCAAAGGAAATCAAATGTTTCCTATTTTCAAGAAAATAGTTACACCTCCGCCCCCCCAAAAAAAAAATCAATATATAAAATGAAAAGTCACAGCCTTAAGAATGAAGTCAGAGTTTAACAAGCTAAGAAATTCTGTGGCACCTTGTATGACGAGTGACTTGAGTTTTTCAAGACATGAGCTGTTGCTCAGCTAATTTGTTGGTTTTTTTTTGGGTTTTTTTTCCTCTGCGAACAAGCAGTGAACAATAGTTACAGGCATGTATTCTTTATCCTCTGGGAAAAAACATAATCACAGCTTAATCAGTTAGTGTCTGTGTTTCATCATCAAATCTGAACCTATTAGACAGGCCATAGCCCTGTCTAATAGAAAAGTTGTGGATTATCGCCATATTTTGGCACCTGTATGTAATTAAAAAGCTTTTGGTGGATGGGGTCCCCTGCATGCCGATTTTTTTTCTAATCATGGCAGGACCCTGTCTAAGTATTGATTATAAATTTGTATACAAACAGCATTTTCATTGCACCAAATTTCCGGAGTGTATTGCTGCCACTGTAGTGGACATTGACAATGCCGTTATGTTTCATCAATTTGTCTCTCTTTGTCTCAGGACTAATGTCTCCATTCGATGTTGAGCTTCTGCATTTTATTTTCATGTCAACAAATTGTCTATCAAGCCAAACCGAAAGGTGTTGACGGGGCAACGGTTGCTACAGTTGAGAGGCTGAATAACTCATTTTTCTCCCCTGGACCAACTTGTACTAATGACAGTAGTGTTAATGATGTTGACACTCCCACCAGCGCCAGGCAAGCTACAGTAATGAGGGGAAGTAAATAGCAGGTAGCTGACAACGCGGCCGCTTCCGCTGATACACAGCTAATGAATCCTTTCACACCCATTGCGCATGCAGTTTTTTTACAAAGATGGCAGCACTCCTGGTGAGGCTCAACACTGCCTTTGGAACACCTTCACCTACCACGGAGAACGGAATAAATGCACTCTTTGCATGTGTTTACATTTGTTTGAATGCTTATAATTACAGAACAAATTGGTTAATTGTTATTAGCCAATCTTGGTCGTTTTCCATCAAATGTCCAACCTGTCCTCCGCACTACAGGTATCTTTGCTCACTGTTCACACCATCACCCGAGCTCTCCGCTCAACCAGTTTCATTAACCCGTTCGTTCCCAAAGTCTTCACCATGTTCAGTCGATTTTCCTTTCAATATTCTGAACCAAATGACCGTAACACCTCGCAGCACACTGTAAAATGTCTTTCCGCCCAATAACATAACTTGAAAAGTTTGTGAGGGAAAAGTGTGCACAAGGACGGCACCTGTTTTTGGCCTGTGTTGAGCCTTTTTCTTCACGATGTGATGTATGATGTAACTCCCTCACACTGTAACAGTTTGCAAATTTCTATTGTATTTGGATTTGCTTTTGTTTTGTTTTGTTTTGGGTTTTTTATTCAGCATTGCAAATGAGAATCCGATCAATCGATGGAGAGATAGATAGATCGATGGATGGGCCGATTGTGTGTGTGTGTGTCAACTGCACACACACACACACACACACACACACACACACAAGGAGGTTCAAGCATGATATCAATGCCCGAGGCTTACAGCATGTTAAATAGAAGTACTCTCTCATCTGTGCTTGAAAATGTGTCACTCTGAAAGATGCATGTAATTATGAGCACTGTTGCGTTAAAAAAAAAAAAATCTTATTGGCATCGCATCACACATCAGACATCTGCGACTTGCCGGCATCATACTTGTGTATCTCGACGTCGTCACGGAAACACATCAGTCTGCTCAGTGCGGAGATTAAGCAAAGCAAGACGTGTGGCGAGATGGGAGGAAAGATGGAAAAGAAAGAAAAATGAGTGGCGCATGTCCTGCATTTTACCTGCTGTGCTCCCCTCACACGCATGTCTGTGTGACCTCGCTCTGAACTCCAAAGTGAAAAATACATTCACCTCAGGAGCGCCTGTACAGCACGTGAAGATTGATGCGCGTGGCGGAACACATGAGTAATGGTGTCAACACGCATCTCAGCACTGGCGGCCATTATTATCATCATCTCCGTCGTAAAAATGACACTGGGACGAATCTGATCTCGAAACAAACAGTCAAGTCATTGTGGTTCCTCTGCATAAAACAATTTACAGAGTGAAACTGTGAGCGCTCGAGTATTCTTCCTTGAAGAAATGATGGCCATGTTCCAACTTTGCATGCAAAGAGGACATGCAGGACGCGTAGCAGCATGTGACCTCCTGATGTGAAGAATGTAAACCTCACCGCT
The DNA here is from genome assembly GCF_001891065.2 of Hippocampus comes. Lineage (NCBI taxonomy): Eukaryota > Metazoa > Chordata > Actinopteri > Syngnathiformes > Syngnathidae > Hippocampus > Hippocampus comes. The sequence continues at coordinate 791,814 of NW_017806274.1, read as the reverse complement.
TGCATTTCTGCCTGCAGCTGCAGAGTATCCTAAACTGCATTAAACTGTCAGTGAAAGTAAACGCAGCTCGTCTTGATTTGATTTGTTTTAAGTCAGCTTCATTCTGAACGTGAAAACGTCTTTAAAAAAATGATAAGAACGACACTGGCAGCGAACTCAACTTCACAGCAAGCAGCAGCGTGGCAGATTGTGAAAAAGTCTGTAAAGTGTTTGTTGCCACTCCCAGTTGAAGTTTATTGTCCAACTTACCATAAAACAAAGACAATTACACGTTGTGTATTTAACAAGACCGCACAACTTGCCCGACGAAAGTCTGCTAGCTTAATGCTAGCACACAACTGGAAAGACAGGCTAACGAAAGTAGCGTCAATATCGCGCGAGCTTTAAAAGGCTTATCTTTCAACACAAACGGCAACAACACACGCAGACACACAACAGTGTTCAAGAGCATATATTTTTTTCTTCTGAGAAAATAAAAAGACTTATTACTGTGGCTTAGTCGCAGCAGTCCTTAAATATATCACACGTTCTGTATTCTTTTTGTGTTATACTGCCCATTAGTGACCAAGACATACACCCTCAACACACAATGCCTATTGAATTAATGTACCAAATCATGATGCATTGCAAGTGTTTAATTCTTTACATTGTGTTTATTAATTCAACAAGTTAATGTATGGGGGCTTTTTTTTAAATTCAATACTGTTTTGGGGGAGGCTGGAATGGATTAATGGCGAGATGTGGATATGAAGTGATCTTATTTTCCTCATCCAGCATGCTCACATGATGGCTGTGTTGTGTTTTGCTTGGTTTGAGTGTGTGTGTGCGTGTGTGTGTGTGTGTGTGTGTGTGTCACAGTCCTCCAGAGCAGGGGTGAGGGGGGGAGGGGGGGGGTTAGGGGAGAACTTCCATCAACACAGTGTCTGAGCAGGCAGAGGGACTCCCTGACCCTCCGGTGAACTTTCTGTGGGGGTTACGAGGGTGCTGAAGAGGTGGAAGGTCAGAATGCATGCTCATCACAAACAATGCGGTACTACACAGACGAGAATGCTAGATGCTCATATGATACCAGAACTAATTTTTTTTCCAGTACAGTCAAGACCACTATTTGCGTGGGGGGGTTAGGGGCCAAAGACCAACGGCCAAAATCAAACTACAAACATAAAAGGATTGTTCAAACAATTCCTCTCTGAGCTCTATTACCTCTGAGTTGGACATTAACTGTCATTAGGTTGCGTCGTTTGAATAAGTGATATCCATGACCTCTCACACAGCATTACCGTTCGATCCATTTCCATACACAGTAGTGTCCAATCTAAGAGATTAAGCCTTTCACGGACAGCGGTTACTGCAGTGGCTAGCCGAACATGTTATCAGGTTACAGGCTATCATTCTTGGTGCATGAAAGGGTTAATAGCACTGAATTGTGGAACTTCAATTGCTTTTGCAATGTAAGTTACTCAGTCAAATGGAATGGGATCATACGTGTCATCTTTATTTTTCACACCTGAACGTGTCGTGCATGCATGCTTATGTTGATGTTGTCATAGCTTGGCCTGTAGAGGGTGTTGGGAAGATGTCATGTCAGCAGAGAGCTTTGCTGAGTACGGAAATGTACGTTTTGCCCTTGCGGCCACACGTGCACCTGCTGTGCACTCGCCAGCTTTGAAGGTGACGGATCTGATGGAATCAACGTGAGGAAAAAAAAAAACATCAGACGTGTGTCTACCTTTTTCCCGACGAACACTGCGGCGGTGAAGACAAAAGACAAATGCTAAATGGATGTATATCCGTTGCAGGATATGCCGTTTATGTATGTGACGATATACTTCACACGGCTGGTCTCCTGTGAAACCCCCTCCCACTTTGCAACCCCCCTCCCGGAGGCCCCGGGAAATGCTGAGCAGCAGGAAAGCAGCACAGCGGAAAAGACAAACCCGGCGGTGCTCCCGCTACACTGCAATGCAACAACACGAGCAACCATAACGGCTGTTCTTCTCCAGGGTACAACTGTACTAGGGCCCAACCGATGTGGATTATTTATTGATTCATTCATTTTTAGGTCGATTTCAATCTCGATAACCGTTTGCTTACCTGATTAAAAAGAAACATTTGCTGAACAAAATAACTTTGGGGTTTTTTGTTTCCTTAAAGCTTACAATAAATATATGAATTACAACTTATTTTTAGTTTTTTTTTAATTCTTTAGTATGTGTTTACCTTAACAACACCAAAAAAAAATCGGCAAAAATCAACTGTTGTAAAAATTTAAACAAATGAAAATAAAATAAAATCATAAATAAAAAGCAAAAATTGGCAAATTAATCGGTCGGGCCAAGAGTGTACACCTCAAGGTTTGGCTCGCAATTATGCAACAAAAATTTCATGAACGTGTGTCTGACTTCCTGTTTCTGTTGGTTGCTTCTCGGATGCGTTGACGGTCATGCGTAGTTTGCCATTCCAGCATCCTATTAGATGTGACTGGTAAATACCAATTTTCCCTGTCTGACTTCCTGTTTCTGTTGGTTGCTTCTCGATGCGTTCACGGTCAGGCGTAGTTTGCCATTCCAGCATCATATTGGGTGTGACTGGTAAATACCAATTTTCCTATTGGTTGGAGACGCTGAATGCGGCCTGGCAACGGGTGACCTCGCAAATGAATACACAGACATTCTGTTGAACAACATTCCTGTATCTCGAGCTAAAATATGATTTCATAAGTGATATGTTGAACCACATGTTGTCTGAGACAACTCTTGTTGTTTCACCACCACAGCCAAAATGCAATGATTACTGTAAATGAACTTTGGCTCACATGGGTAACCTGTAATCTTGAAACAGTCAGCGCAAACAGTACCACGGTCTTGTACGTCTTCCCCTGAGCCACTAGGGGGTCAAGCTCCCCACAGTACAGTAGATGGCTGCTGATGTATGCAGGAGGTCCAACTGCAAGTAACCCCGCTCTCGCCCGACCAGACCTCCCTCCGCGCGGTTATCCAGCAGCCGAAATGAACCAGTCCACCTCTGCTTGATTATCGTGATGTAAAGGCTCCCCCTAATTGGATTCTCCGCAGACTATTGCCTTATCTATTTCCTAGATTTCTCCCGCAGCATCTGGGAGATGTTGTCATTCCAGTGATAAACACCATTTTCACTTCAGCATTTATTACTCGACACCGTTTGCGGTGAAATGGAGATAAATGAGCGCAAACCCCCCACCACCGCCGCCTCCCCCAACCCCGGCTCTGATACGCTACTATAAGCTTTCACCTCCCGTGCTCCCCGACGCTTCTCCAGCGGCCTCGCCTCCACGTGGGAGATGCAGCAGCTCTAACAAATGACCAGCAGGATTAGATATCATGAGCGAGAGAGAGAGAATTTTTCGCATGTGCGTTGCAGAAAGGAAAACTAACATTGACCGTTGGGCTCTTTTTGAAAAATCGAAGCCATTTCCCATGAATGAAGTTACTTTGTTTGGGATGCAACCTAATGAGATGCATGTTGCCCAGTTTTGACTGACATAGGTTCAAAAGTTGTGCCAGTCAAGTCCAAAGCCAGTGGTAGGATTTTATCCAACAGTTCAGGGTGGAACTTGCCTACTGGGAGGGGAAAAAAAAAAAACACCATTGGATTGTTTTTCAAAGTCGTTCGATCCTACTGTAAATGCGAAGCCCATGACCAATTCGCCTCTTCATTCTTATGACTACGGTGCACTTTATTTGGCTGATTTGGCTCCCTGACAGCTGCATGAAAGTGGATATTTGTCTTGAACGCCACAAATACGATTAACTCTCCCGGGTTATTGAACGCCATGAGTATTGATGCAATAAAGGAAATAGGAGGAAACACGGGCTCCTGCGTGACCTGCACAATCGAAAATCAGGGGTGGGCAACTCAGGTCCTCGAGGCCTGCTACCTTCTGCATGTTGAAATGTGTCCCTCCGCAGACAGCCAATCTTAGTTTCCGCATCACAAATCATATTGGAAACTAGAAAAGGATCGAGGCTTTTTGATCCACCTTTGCATGCCGGTGAACTCCGCGGTTAATGCACAGCTGGTATTATTTTCCCATCCGTCAGCTTCTCTCACCTCGATAATCTAATCGCGCTTCAGCTTCATTAGCGCCCACAACGATCCGTTCGCCCTCCAGCTGGACGCGAGCCGCCAGCATCGGGACGCTACCTTTTTAATTGGAGTTTCATCGTGCGGGGAGCCAGGAGGCGACGTCAGTGACAGACCTCCTGGCTCTCAACTTGCGTTCCATCATATGCCTTTTTTTTTTTTCAAATTCCTGCGGTATCTTTCCTGACAGGTGGCGTCTTTCCGCGAAGCTTTAAAATAAATCAAGATGTGGTGAGAACGCGATGAGACCAACGAGGAAGTGGCTGAACTTTTGACCTCCGCTTTTGGGGACAGTTGGGGCGTCGTGAGGGGTTTTAAGTGACCCACTGGCTGAGAGCTGTCACGAACGGGCAAAAACCTTGACGCGAGAGCGCGGTCTCAAGCAACCATTCGTCTGCATGGCGGCGCTAACCTTGAGAGGATGTTGATGCAAAACCCTCCTCCTGGTGACAGCCCAAAACAAATAGAGACTAGATCATTTTCATAAACACATCTCCAAGAGGAATGATGCTTGACTAAGATACATGCGCCTCCCGACCGCACACTTTGTTTCTTTCACTAAGCGGCCCTATAAAAGTGCATTATGATATTATGAACAGTCGAACAAGTGCACACCTGTCTAATAGGTTTTTATTGATGTGCTTGTCAAGTCTGAGCTTTATATTCATTTATTTCGCTAATTCACGCAAGAACCACCGCTGCAATGGCACGAGGTGTAATAAAGCAAACCATGTGGTGTGTATCAGAACGCTAACATATTCGCTTTGGGTCTCGGGCTCACACGGTGAGCTAAACTTATTTTGTAGCGCGACTGCCATTACAGTCGATGAAGACATATGGCTCTTTTAGGGCTGCTAACAATACCAATCAATAATGGCGAACGTCTCGGCCACGTCACATTTCATAAATCATCGCCTTTGTTTCGTGGATGACAGTGATCATTCTCTGCCGAGTCGTGGCACGAATACGGGCAAATAATCTCTGTCTTGATCTCGCAGAGAACAAGCCTCCGAGGTGGTCAGCGCGGTGGAATATTGGGAGGGTACGTAGGTTACAGTTACAAGACGACGATGAGCTGTGTCAGAAAAGTTCCAAGAATGCTGTCGCATTTCCAAAACACAATCGACTAGATTTCCCCTCTTCAACGTGGGCCAGACAATCAACCAGCATGTCCGCAAAGAGATTTTGTGGCGTTTGCTTTGTTCACACTGCTCTGAGCATCCCACACTTCCTAGCTGAGAAGAAGATCACCTTGCTGGGGCAAGTACCTGACCTGGCCGGCTCCGTGATGTGATTCAAGAGGGTCTTCAAAAGCGGCTTATTATTGAAGGCATCGATGATATCACCTTGGAGGGAAAAATCCAAGGCAGAGTTTTGTTTACGCCGTCATAGCACGTTAGCAAGAGAAGTGAATTGAAATCCATCCAGCTGGTGAGGAAACAAGGACAGAACTTTACGCATCAGATGACAATGTCGTTGACGAGACGAAACGCAACACTTATTTCACTTGAGGATACTGAGGTTCGTGAATACGCCCGTGTTTATGCTACAGGCACGTGGATATGTTTGATCAAAAATGAGACCTCGAGCAAGTCACATTACAATCAGTTAAAAAAAATAGTTCTCTCAAAATGGACAAGTCACGTGTCAAAGTACTGCGAAAAGGCATCATAGCCCCGTTGCAGGTACAGTAGTAAGTACTTTTTTTTCTTCTGAGAGTGCGCATTGGCAAACTGGACTTGTTTAAAGCCAGAACTCGCTCCACGTGTGATATTGTCACAAGGCGTGGTATTTTTTGGAAGGAATGAAGGAAGTGCTTGCATGCACGCCGACCGGCCTGAAAGAGGGGCTTCCTCTCACTACAGTAGGTGACGACGGACAACAGCTCGCACACACATTGCAGCTCGCAGACACATTCATGCACCCAAAATAACAGCCAGGGCTCTTTCTCACGTGGGCATGCAAAGCACACTTCTTGCAAAGGTTGACGTATGTGGGAAACCACGCGGGCGCACAACCACCGCCAGGCATCGGGAACGATCAGTCAAGAGGGGGTTTATGACAGAGCAACTAAAAATGACAATCCAAAGAGCCGAGATTACATTTCGTTGAACGGCGTGATGACAGAATGATCCCATGTCTTTGTAACTGCAGCTGTGCTCTGTCCAGACGTGCGCCATTATTCTCAACCTAGCCACTGTACGTCTCACTGTGCTTAGAATGGGCCATGGTGACACTGTACTTATGATAGGATCTCGCATGTCAGCCCATGTCATGCAAATATTTACATCAGGGGCTGGAGTGTGAGAGTCCGTTCTGGAATTCCCTGTTGGTGCTGGAATGATTTCTAAGTCCCATTTCCTTTGGCCACCAGCACAGGACCAGGGCCCTGCCCCAACTTCCTTTGGGGGACCCTGTGCACTGACAAATACAGTTTCATTTGGCCACAGCAGTGAGAGAGAGAGAGAGAGAGAGAGAGAGAGAGAGAGAGGGCACCAAAAAAGGAAGTCACACGTTGATGTTACTGCAAACGTGCATCAAACAGCGGGCATGAGTGTCCTGTAACACAATGAAATGGTTTCTAACAGCTTCGTGGAATTATAGGTCAACTTTGTTGATGTAACATCGCAAGCAGGATTTAAAGGTGTGGATTTACAGGGTAATAAATAATAAATACGAGGAGTGTGTTGCCCCTCACAACCCCCCCCCCCTCCCTCCTCACCCATGGTGAGGGAGGAGTCCCAAGTGCTGCACTCTTTGTGCTTTTATCCGCCGCCTGTGGCTTTCTAGGGCGTCACATTCTCGGAGTTATCTATGTAGCCATTAGCGCTGTCAGCCTTCTCACCTTCCTGCTAAGCCTCACTCACCAAATTCCAAGAATATCATTTGACAAACCCGCAACACTGACTTGCAAACAAATTGATCCATTTGTATAAAATTAGTACAAAAAAAAAAACAAAAAAGACTCAACACCACCAACAAAAACTAAGAGATGCCATTTTGACATTATTGTACAGATCTCCAGACGTAAAATTAATTTTTTTTTTTTATTTACTGCACTCCAGAGTGTAAAATAGTGAAAACGCGCAAATAACTGCTGACATCAATGTACTAAATATATCATAGATAAAATGTTTCATTCAGATATTTTTCGTGACCTCACGCACTCTTGTTATTTATTTATTGATTTTCAAATCGTCATCTCTGTGTGAACGTGAACTTATTGGCTTGAACACAAAAGGAGCTCGACTCAATGTGGTGACATACCAGTCACTGCCTATAGGGGGAGTCTCGCATCACTGCTGCCTTCAGTACACACCAACACACACTCGTGTAGCAATTCTGCTGTCAGCGGTTTGTAATTGCTGATGTTAAACAGCAAGTTTCAACTTGGGAAAATAATGACGAGAGAGGATTGTTTTCAGATTCTACAAATGTAACCATTCATAGCACGTGCGCACACACACAGACACACACACAGAGCCTCGCCATTTATTTTAGCCACAGCTAGAGTGGGTCATCTAATCCTTTGGTGTCATACAATTTTGGACAAAGAACACAATGGATTTGGCTAATCTCCTATTAAGGACCTCTGTAATCCTCTTGAAAGACCGTGTGTACACCCCAGGTTAAATACTGTAGTCGCAGCAAAGGTCAAAGGGATTAACCTCACAGAAAGTGATCTGCTGCTCAAGGGGGCAAAAAAAAAAAAAAAAAGTCAGAGTACGGTTCCATCACTTTGTTTTTAGGCTCGCGAGAAACTAAACTTGCATAGTTTATTCACAGGACGATGGATCACCCCAAAACAGGTCGCCATTCCGTTTTTCCCACAGCTGTCAGAATTATTCGTGCTCACCTCTTGACAAAAAACAGAACAGAGTCGCAAAACCTTGACCAGGAAGTAACTACATAGAAGTAATATTATCTTAAAGGTTTCGGTAATCCAGAATAAAGATGCTAATATGAAACAATCAATGAAATTTATTGTAAAAGATGATGAATATACAGAGCCAGGCTTGAGTCAAAACCCCCCAAAATTTAATGATGGACCCTGATACGTGTTTGGCCCAGTATGGTATGGCGTGTCCATGCGGAATACAGTTAAGCAAAGATTTGAATCGTCATTCTCAAGGGTCTCAAAACCATGACATAAAACAAGGACAATAATTCACATCTCCCCCATTCCAGTCATATGCACTTACTTTGCCATTAGGCTAACGATAGATTCATTTTCATTGGAAGGCCGTTGAAAGCATAATGATGTTCAAGTGCCGTCATGGGAGCCTGAGCCTATTTTACTCGCTGTTTATTATTGTTATTATTATTATTTATTTATTTTTACAGAGGAGTAGCCATGAATCCGTGGAGTCCTCGCTCCTGCAGCTCCGCAAATGCATGAGAGCATTTCCCAGCTGAAGGTATTTGTTTCTCCTCACTCAAAACACACGACATAGTTCCAGAATGCAGATGAGTGTTTATATTCGAGCCTCCTCTGCACGTCGGTGTTACTGCAGTTTTACGGAGTACAAATGCACCCGGTGCACTACCTTTGGCCGTATATATATATATATATATATATATTTTTTTTTTTTTTTCAAAGCAGCTTATGATGAAGTATATGGCCAATTACAATGCGCGGCCTGGCACAGCAGACACTTATTCTACTGAGCATAATTGATCGTCATCGAATTAGTGCGCTGAAGACAGACTAATACCGTCGGCGACATGAGTTTCTGCGTGCATGGACAGCTGTTTACGAGTGTTGCAACCCCCCCTCCCCCAACCCCCCGGGATGAAATCATCATTTTTCTCACTATGCCGAATGCTCCGCTCCATAAAAGTGGACAGGGCGATGGGCGATTCTCCATTTCATTTTCCCACCTCACTAACTGTTGGCTACGCGGCGGTATGGGATATTTGCGGTTGTGGGACTCAAGCCATTAAAATAGGCATTTGCATAATACAATTCTGTCATTGAGTAAATTACGAATACGAAATGAAGCGATCTGTGAGAATGAGCCCTGCAAGTCAACACGGAATGATTTGCACATGACTGCCCTCCTGACATGAGGAACACGTCTTAACCGAAGCAAATTAGACGATTCGGATCCAACAGTTGTCTGCCCGGCTGCGGTTTTAGCACGCTGAACGCACTCCGGCTTAAGGCAGGAGGAGGGAGAAAAGGAGGTAAGCGCTCTCAAGTGTGCAACTTATGCACCAAGGCCTCTGGAAGGCATATAATCAGCGCAATGATTACTCTCCGGCCACTCGTGCAAACTGACAGGCCTGACTGATGTGGATGCAAGAGGGCCGAGCGGATGGAGCACATCAGGCCCGTGGGGTCAGAAAGCAATGTGTTGGCTGCATTTGGCCCAGCTGATCTCGAATTAAGAAGGGCACCGACTTCACACGGAGCAGCCAGGATGCTTCATGCACACAGTCAAGCACACAAAAGCCAGCAAGAGAGCAAAAAGACAATCCGATGAGCGTGAGACATTATTGCGGTGTATTTTTTTTTTTCCACACTCAGAAGCTTTTGTTGTTTCATTTTGTTTTCATGACTTTTTTTGAGCGGGTTTGTTATGTATGGCGCCTGTCTAATTAGTTTTGCCGATATGCAATGGATATTGAAAAAGAAAAGTCTACACAACCCTATTCAAATGCCAGGTTTCATTGATTCAAAGAAATTCAAGCAAGACAAATCTTTTAAAAACGTTTTCTTTCATTAATGTGACCTGTGCAATGTTTTTTTTTTAAATAACGGTCTTTCAAGAGGGGGATGTAAAAGTGAACAACTGAGATCACTGGAAAACATGGCTGTGTTCAAACCTAACGAATCACATTCAAACTCAGGTCAAATGGGAGGAGCCACTCACTTATCGCCATTAAATGTGCCTCTGATCAACCCCAAATAATGTCCAACTGTTCGAGTAGGCTTTTCCTGGCATCTTTTTGTTGTTTTCTAACGGAGTTTTAAGGTTTTGTGCTAACCCTGACTGTCATTTCGAAATGTTCAGAATTCCGCTCATCTGAGGCGCCAGTTTCAGTTGAAGAAAAACATTTCAAAAGAATGATGCTACCAGAACCATGCCTGCACTGGAGGTGTTTTGTTTGTTGGGTGATTTGTTTTATTGTTGTTTTTTTTGGTTTTGTTTTTGTTTGTTTTGGGGTTTTTTTTTTTTTGTTTCTTCACAAAAATCTCAAACCCTTCTGGGGGAGGTAAGCGCTCTCAAGTGTGCAACTTATGCACCAAGGCCTCTGGAAGGCATATAATCAGCGCAATGATTACTCTCCGGCCACTCGTGCAAACTGACAGGCCTGACTGATGTGGATGCAAGAGGGCCGAGCGGATGGAGCACATCAGGCCCGTGGGGTCAGAAAGCAATGTGTTGGCTGCATTTGGCCCAGCTGATCTCGAATTAAGAAGGGCACCGACTTCACACGGAGCAGCCAGGATGCTTCATGCACACAGTCAAGCACACAAAAGCCAGCAAGAGAGCAAAAAGACAATCCGATGAGCGTGAGATATTATTGCGGTGTATTTTTTTTTTCCACACTCAGAAGCTTTTGTTGTTTCATTTTGTTTTCATGACTTTTTTTGAGCGGGTTTGTTATGTATGGCGCCTGTCTAATTAGTTTTGCCGATATGCAATGGATATTGAAAAAGAAAAGTCTACACAACCCTATTCAAATGCCAGGTTTCATTGATTCAAAGAAATTCAAGCAAGACAAATCTTTTAAAAACGTTTTCTTTCATTAATGTGACCTGTGCAATGTTTTTTTTTTAAATAACGGTCTTTCAAGAGGGGGATGTAAAAGTGAACAACTGAGATCACTGGAAAACATGGCTGTGTTCAAACCTAACGAATCACATTCAAACTCAGGTCAAATGGGAGGAGCCACTCACTTATCGCCATTAAATGTGCCTCTGATCAACCCCAAATAATGTCCAACTGTTCGAGTAGGCTTTTCCTGGCATCTTTTTGTTGTTTTCTAACGGAGTTTTAAGGTTTTGTGCTAACCCTGACTGTCATTTCGAAATGTTCAGAATTCCGCTCATCTGAGGCGCCAGTTTCAGTTGAAGAAAAACATTTCAAAAGAATGATGCTACCAGAACCATGCCTGCACTGGAGGTGTTTTGTTTGTTGGGTGATTTGTTTTATTGTTGTTTTTTTTGGTTTTGTTTTTGTTTGTTTTGGGGTTTTTTTTTTTTTGCTTCTGCCAAACATACTATACACCTTATGGATTTGTAGCCAAGTAGTTCATTCACCCTTGGCTTCAATGCACTGTAACATATTTCCCCACATGGTCCGATGAAGGAACTTTTTGGCCATGATTCTGAAAGCTATGTTGGGTGCTCCCAATAAATAAATAAATAAATACATTGGTTAGTAATCACACGACTAGTCGAAAAAAAAAAAAAAAAAGAAATTATTTATCTTGAGCTAATTTTTTTTTTAAATCACAAAAAGCTGCCCTTTGAACAGTGTTGTACAGACTTTTAATATCCACTATTTGCGGCTTTTTGATAAATTAATCAATTCGCCTCCAGTATCGAGGTCCTGTGGCCTGCCCGTGGCCTGACCAAGCAGTGAACTCTTGCATTCCTAAAAAACACGGTCATCCAGCCTCTGTAATTTGTCATGTTAGGAGCTGACAGTAAAAGGTCATCCACTCCCATCGCCGGAGGCAAGAAAAAGCACCAGGATGAAAGTGCACGTTCAGACGATGGCCATCCTAGGACTGGGAAGATGCACACACACACACACACAAACACACACATCTTTATCTAATCTAGGCAACCTATCCATCTTATATTTCCCACACTATCTGACTGGAGAAGTACAAGCAAGTCCAATAAAAAAAGAGCCAGCACCTCATAATGAAGTGAATACAAGTTTTCAGTAGCGTGCGGCATGGATCGTGTCTGCATTTATAATGTGTGGGAGAATAACTCGAGTCACATTGTGTCTTCTCAAACAGATTTACGCCTCCCCATCACATCTAAATCTAACATCTGTAGCGCCGCGGCGAGACACTCGGCAAGACGTGGAATGAACTATATCCCCTGTGAGAGTATGTTGAATTGAAGAGGAGACCACGTCGCACCACTCATCATCCTCTTGTTCGCCATTCGTGACACAGTCGGCGAACAACAACGTACGTCGGCTTTATATTTCATGTTGCGGGATAGTTGCGCATTTAGTTTTCCAGCGGACAAGCTATCCATTACATTGGGCCACCTCTGACTCGGCTCCAATAGAGAGGGCAGCTCTCGCAACAGCTCATCCATCATGCGCAATATCAATTGATTACAAAACATAAACAGAGCATCTTTGATATAAGGGGCCAGCTGGGCCGACGGGGGCGCAGCACGGGAAGTGCACTTAGGGGCATCCCGCCTGAATAGTCCGGCTTCTGTCTGCTGCCCTCTCTTCCCAGACTGGTGGCATGATTTAGCCGCGTCCCAGGCTTCCTGCAATTATTTTACTTCCGAAGCACAACACAACCACAGACCATTGCACCGCGACACTGTGGGCTCGGCACTAATGACTGCTTCGGTTCATCCGCGTGTGGACATCCATTAACCCATTCTGCTCCCTGTGGTGCACCAATAAAAAACACACACACACACACACACACACACACACACACACACACACACACACACACACACACACACACACACACAAACAACCTCCCCGCCCCCAAAAAATGCATACCAGCACAAAAACATGCATGGTGTCAATAGTATGAAAAAATGGCAGGAAAAATACTGGATATATGGTGTGCGTGTGGGCGGTTAGCTTCACGTGATGACAACATGGTGACAAAAATCTTGCATATTTTCTCAGTGAGTCATGCTACCGGCCTCATTCCCAGCCGCCAGTCCCGAGGTCTCACGAGTATGAATCGTTTTGGAATAGTGGCGCTCAAAATAGCCAAAGCTAGCCAGGCTAACTGAGCTATTTTCATCCACAACCGCAGTTAATTTCCGTGATCTTTGAGCCGCCCGTTCTTCTGAAGACTGCTGTGCTGTTGGCTGGACATTTCTCTGCTCCAAAGAGGATTATCATCCAGTGACGGCAGCAGGCAAGCGAGAGGAAAAGCCTCTGTAAATTTTCAGCTTGTAAGACGAGAAAAAACATGATTAGCGATTATTTGATTTCAAGTGGTAAACATTGACGCAGGTCATAAAGTCGAGTTGTCAACTCGTCAGTTCCAAGGCCAAAAATTGCTTGAGAGGATTTTATATATTGTAAATATTGAAACATATTAATATTTACTATTGCCAGGTTCTCACATGTGGGCAAGGAGAGCCACAGTCAGCCGATGGCTGAACGGGACACACAGTCAGACACACAAAACGAAAAGACTCAGGCAGCTGCTGTGTGCCACAACTCACGGCCAGAAACTCACACGAAAAAGACTAACTCGGCAACCTGACATCACTCACTAGGCCACACCCCTTAAAGGCACACATTCAACACGCAAATACTGTACTGCATGCAGTAATTACACTTCACATATGAAAACAGTTTCTTTCTTTTCTCACGTATTTATAAGATACAATGCTCTTCTATTTATTTATTAAAAACAAAAATATATAATGTTTTGAGCAGGCTGGAAACCTGGAATTCAACTGATGGCATTTTAATGAATTTCAATGTGGGGGAAACAAATTAATATTGTTTAATGTTTGTACCAATTTTGCGGTTTTCAAATTTTACGATTAGCTCCCCGAGTCCGCAACAATCTTTCACTTCCGAACCACGTCTAATGTCTTAATTATTCAACGGATAAAAAGCTTGAACATCATACGGAGCAACTCCAGTCATACTGAAATATGACCAATGATGGCATTTTAATTTTGACCCAATTGCCTCCCCTATCTCTACTTACATTGCATTCCTCTGCTGCTCCACGCAGCATTAGGGAGGAGTCATTAGGGAGAAGCAAGCGGGCAGGCGGTGCACACTAGGGCAAATGGAAGTCGTGAGGCAGAGCCGCTCATGCAACAGACGTGACACGCTGACCCTCCCCATCCCTCGGCGACTGCAAACGGCTGACGGTGGAGCAATGACAGGGTAAACCACGGGCTTTTCAAACTCCATTTCGCTCCGCATTAATTATTCCTCTAAGTATTCTATGCCCCCCGATGATATCGAAATTCATAAATGTATAAGGTTAAGGGAGGCGAGCTTTCCAGGCTACACTCAGCAAATGTGATGATACAAATCCCATTTTATGGTAACTACCTAATTAGGACTAGCGAGCTGTGCACTGGAAGACTCATAAATCTGTGTTATATCAGACAAATAACCCCCGACTCCTCCTGGTTCAAGACCAGAGCAAGTTCGGAGCTTTATGATGACTCCAACTTTCATTATCTTTCATTTTACATTCGACGGCTACGCGTCACTAATAACACACCTCCACGTCCGTCAACGTACATCTTGAAATGAAGCATCAAAACGATTCCTTTGTGCCACTAAATTGAATCGGTAATTGTGTTTTGCTTTTGTTCTATTAATTGGTATGCGCCCCGTCGTCCCCTTGAGCTTTTAATTTGGATGTACATTTACACAATGACAATAAATTAATCCACCCCAATCCAATCAAGGCATTAGTCCTTCGGAATGTTTAATGTAGCATAAATGATAACCGCCAACGCGGGCTGTCAAACATATATGAATATAACTTGCGTGGTGCTCAGTGTCAGGGTGACCCCGAGTTGCTCCTGAGTGTCCTCGTCTTAGCTCAGGAGGGTTCAGATTTGCTGCCAGAGGGCCTGTCATTGTCCATTTGAACCCCTGACCTAAGGTCTAAACTAAAGGGTCAGAGTTGCAGACGATATTCCAGCTAAGGAGCACACTGCAATGGGGCAAACGTGCCACTCACAGGTAGCTTAACTGACAGTCTGAATAAAAAAATACTCTTCATTCTGGGCATACTCTGTGGGCATTGAGATGTAAATACAGTACTTTGAAAATAAAAAAAAATAAAAAACAACAGTGATCCATCCATCCTATTTTCTACTAAATCTAACGAAAGACATCTTAATGCGAACATGTAATATGAATCCCAATCGACCGGCTCATGGAAATTAGCATAGACCTTTGAATAATTGCTACTTTAACACACCTACGGTAGCAACACATGCAAACCGAGCCTACAACAATAGTCGCAGGCATGCCGTAATTACTGGAGCTTAGTTGGGTACCTTTTTTGCCTCTTCTTCTTGCTCTTGATTAGACCTCAGTGCTCCCTGGCATGTTGTGCCACAAGCTGAAACAATTACAAAAAAATAAAAAATAATTAAACTCTGCGGTATAGTGGATGTACAAACAATGAAGTGCAAGTTGTTTGACACATTCCATTTCTTAGTGAAACCGATTGAAATGCTCAGGAAATACGGTGCTGTCATGGAGTCATTATACTGAATCTTATTTTGCTTTGAGCACATTGGAAAGGAGAGCATGTGCACAACAGAGAGATTGAGTTCCTTTCCTTGCATGTGCAGCCTGCAGGGGAACCAATGTGCACTAATGGTGAACGGCTTGTGACATTCACTAGCGATAGAGGACATCGCTTCACTGGAGACCTTGCAGCAGGCAGAATGTGGCCAGATGGAACTCGACTAAATTGTCAACATTTCCCCGAAGACCATCCGGCAGAGCCGGTTCAACATTGTTGGCAGATTTTTTTTTCCTCCCTCAAAACATGTGCACACACATGGTAGGTCACAAAACGTTGTGTAAAATAAGTGCGCTGGAGCCTCCTGAGTGGCTCGTGTGGGAAGACAAACGTGAGACCGGCTGTAATAAAGCCGTATGCCCGCTGTTAAGAAATGAAATGTAAAGCCATCACTGTGATCCATCTTCATTAAACAATTTCCCCTCTCCCTTGCTTGTGAGGGTCTCTTTTTTTCGAGGGGTCAGGTACTACGCCTCCTTCTCACGGGTGCCGGCGCGTGTTTAAATATACTGGAGAGCGACCGAGCTATGGACGGCCTGGCTGCTGGTCGCGTGTCGACCGGCTGCCACTCAACTCTTGGAGGGTTTCCCATCACCCCCCTCCAAGTGATACATTGCGATGTGACAAATGCAAACGGAGGCATTTAGGAAAAGCAGTGGGTGAAGGACTGCAGTCGTGTTGTTAATGTGGTCGCTCTGTGCCAAAGCAAATTGGAAGCGTTACAAGCCTGATGTCAGTCACATTGCGAACTCAGTGTGGCGCTTGTTGCATCACTTTTCCCCCCTCTGTCAAATAACTTCGGGCATTTTTCTCACAAATTACCAACTCAGAATTACATTTGCTGAAATTGGATATTATTAAGTGCCGAACGGCTGTATCGTTTTCCCTTTGCGCTCAGATTTGATTGAAAGGTATTATTTTAACAATATTTTTGTGGTTTTATCACAACCCTGTATCAGACTGAGCTGATAGATAGATAGATAGATAGATAGATAGATAGATAGATAGATAGATAGATAGATAGATAGAGAGATAGATTGATAGATAGATAGAGGCTGACAAACGATTGGAAAAGTATACTTTACACCTACGCACTTACTCTGGTCTTTCGCCACTCTACCGTACATTTCACATTCGTTTAGCGATTAGCATTAGCTTCTCCATTTTCGCATACGCTCTTCTGCTGCTTGGCGTGTTTGTACGCTTAGCTTCTCGTCCGCCTTGAGTGACAGCGCTTCTTGTTAGACTTGTTTGCCTCCATGGAAAGGATTAGTTACTTCGAAGAGAGGATCTACATCGTGCAGGCCGAAGCTTCTGCCCATAATGGTTCGGCGCAAGTTAGCTTAGATACTAGCGCTCGCAAGCAGCAGCGAAGCCGGAACAGGATCGTGAAATCGAGGTGTCTAATATCACACCTTCAACCCCAAAACGACAAATCATTCAGCCCAAGTTTGCACCAACCATCCGTTCTGATATCACGGCCAAAAACTTCAACCTTGGTTTTATTGAACTAAATCTCCCCAAGACGTGGAAAATTGAAAATGGAAAAATTACTTCTCAAAGGCAAATCTGATTTTTCTCTGACAACATAATTAGATGATTTATGTTTTTCTTCTTTTTGTTAGATGTTTTTCTCACAGTGACAGCCTCTGTCTCTGCGCCAATTCTGAGGGAAATTACACCAAAACCTATCAGACGAATTGCCTTCCTGTCAAAGTTGTGATTTGTCTAAATACAAAACTCTGTAATCAATCTTCAGCTCCTTTGTTAGGTGCATTGCAGTAGCTACACAAATTCCCTGAACACTTGGAAGGCAAATCTGTTGTTATGTCAGCAAGCCGCTCCACGCAATAAGTGTCTTTCACAGTCAGAATAAACACAGCAGGTAAATCCTGGATATTTGTTGTAATTTATGTAGAGATTTGTCAGAATACAAGAAGCTAAATATGACATCCCTGTGGAGTATGCCAAGGAATTCAAATGCTGTGCTGATCCAAACAATATCACCAATCTGCTTCTCCTATTCTTGTGCCATTTAACGCAGTTTCTCCTCAAGCATTTCTAGGCAGAGGTGAAAAGTGAGGGTGTGCTGTAGCATGTGTGTGTGTTTTATGCAAATTGCGAGGCGAGGTGATTAATTCATAATGCATTTCAGTGCAATTGAAGGCAGCGGGAAGTGATCAAGGGCAAGGACATTATGGAATGGTACAGGCGGCATAGGGCTGCCTCTGCTTGCTCTACACTGTACCACAGCACGACAACAGCTCATTACACGGAGACAAAACACCTCCCCCACTGATAATGAACAGCTTTCATGAGTGCTTTTTTTTTTGTTGGGTTCTTTTTTGTTTTGCTTCTCGCTGTATTTTGTTCCGTCCTGGGCTGCACATCATTCTTCATCCAACCGAATCAAGTATTGATCCAGCACTACGTCTCATATCCATGCTCTATAATTGTACCGCGCATGCAATGTGTCAGATCATTTTGTTTCCTGAAGATGCAACATATGCGCCGCAATGCATCACTGGTCGCAATTTAATAACAGACTACAAATGAGATGGACTAAAATGAGTTTGGAAGAGCTTCGAGGAATAAGCCAAATAGTCATGAGCTTAGCTAACATTTACTGTCTCTCTTATTCACTCACATGCAGGCAGACCCTCTTAGTAGAAGTACACTGAGTGCGGGCTGTAATTTAGTCATCCGGGGAAATAAACCTGAACAAGTTTTCAGCTTGCGCAGTCTGACAAACACATATGGTGTGCGAATGAGTTAAATTAAATTTGTGACCACAGTCGGAGCACCTTTCTCCATTGAAATGAATGTAAATGGCATTAATCCGTTCCAGCGGACCAACAAAAACAACAGTCTATTGTATTGTACATGATGAAAACATTCACCAGGTTCCGAATTGTTTTGCAAATTATGTTTTTTTTTTCTGTCAAGTTTATAAATAGTCTGTGCTATTGAGATATTTTGACACAAAGACGTTATCAAAAGTAACATATTGCGCATGCTCTGTCATGTCCAAATGTTCCAGTGGAGGTGCCCCGGCCTTACGTAAGCTTTTCAGTGTGACGGCTCAGCAGCGAAACGCAAAGCTGCAGTGGCAGTGCTCGTAGCTTGAGGTGACAGAGTGTTGATGATCGTCGCAAGGACGATGCCCCGCATGTGTCAAACAATTGGCAAAGAATTGATGTCATCTTTTCCACTGTTATTTCCGCGGAGGGGGCACTAACTGTGTTGCCGATATCAAAGCTCCTGCAGGGGAGAAGGCGAAGCCAGGGATGTGCAACAATAAGACGGATGGAGGAAGCCAAGAAGAGAGAGCGGGCCATGGGGGAGGGGGTGGTGGAGTGCCAGGCCCATCTTTTTTTTTCCTCTCTTTTTCTCCCTCCTCCGCTGAAGACACGCGGCCATCCGCGAGGAGACAAAACACGCGTGGCCGTCATTTGTCCGACACCTTACGTGATGCGAAGGCCTTTCTCTCGCCGCGCCAAGCCCGTGTGGCGGATGATGTATGTGTTTCTTCAGTCCCGTGATTACTAGCATGGAGCTGCAGAGCGATGCTCTTCACATCATCAGTTCCACAGGCTGCGATGCGAGGTGGCTGAGGGATTCGCCGCGAGATGCCTTCTGACACGCAGCACAACCGGGGCGTGGAGCGGCGTGAATATTATACAGTGCATTTCACCACAGCCACCCACGGTGAACAGATCAATCGAGGTGGATGAGGTGAATTACAATTTTAATAGGGTGCCTAGGAGCAGTAATTAAAAAGAATGATTATATTTTTCCCTAAATGTATGAAAAAGTGAACGGTCCATTGGGGCGGTGCAAAGCTGCTATGGTCTAATGTATAATGTCCGGTGCCTATTTGCCTTACGTGTCCTTTGTGGAAACTTTCCATACTCAACTCTGGTGGCAGCGCAATTGCTATTGTGATTATTATGGTTTGTAGAATCCTCATCACTTTCATCAGCCTGTTGGCGATGTTCATGCATCCCTGTAATGGGGCCGATTGATTTTGAAACACTGTAAACATCTGGACTGTACTACTTAAGCACGTATCTAAACAAAATATAAATAAAATATACACAGATCTAAAAAAATAAAGCCTTCTAGCCAACCGATATGAAGGAGAAGTTTGTTTTTGTTTTTTCTAAATTGCCATTTTCTTTTCCATTACAAAAATTGGATGACATTGTCATGCTGATTTGAATTTGATTACTTGTTCAGCCTTAATCTATAAAAATAAAGATAAAGGTACAGTCGTATCAAACTGCAATAAAGTGTAATACCGATATAGACACACACACGAAGAAAAGTTTCTCAACTGGCTCAGTAACATGATGCAATTCGAGTCGTTTTTTGCAGAGCATAAAAAAATATATGCCTGTGAGTATTGTTATATTGTCCGTCTATGTTTTGCTACACCCTTTGTGTTCAAACATCAGTTTGTGAGGGATGTTATTGTTTCGCCCATTTGCATTGTTTGTGAGCACTGAGCTCAACGGACTTAGCTAAACCAAAGCTTTGTAGTTGATGTAAATAAACGGTGCGTCATTCTCTTTGTTTCTTGTTTAATTTGATATCAATTTCAACTTCAAGTTGCAATAAACCGATTAAAGCCTCTTTAAGAAAGACTTGACAACGAGCTACTTGACTTGAAGTGTGTAAGTGCGAAGATGTAGAAAGCATTGTTGGGCCACCGCACAAAGCAGTTGACCTGTAAGTAACACTGACACCTCATCGTCCCGCACCCATTAATCACTTCCTCGATGTATGTCGAACATCCATATTATGTTTCACTTCATTTGAAACATCACAGGCCCGCTGCTGTCTTTTATGAAACGTGGACGATCCACAATGAAAGACGCAGCTCATCCAAGAAGATCACTGTCGTCTTCAATCACTTCGAATCCTATGTGTGTCTGTGGGTTGTTTTTTTTTTTTTTTTTTTTAATGTTCACCAAACTTCAAGTGTAATGCCAAACAAAACCCTGTTCAAAAGCTTGACCAGACATTGGTCATGATTAATTTCCAACTGCAATCGGTCTGACACCAAGAGACTCTTGCCAAGTTGAACAGCGGGACAGGAAGGATGTTGTCACTTGAAAGTTCACGACTAAATCTTCCTCGCTGAGCTTGGACTCATTTAGAGTGCTGTGGGCTGTCTGTCAACAAAAATATCTGTCTGTCTATCTGTCATTGTTCACCCAGAGAGCGAGAGAGATGTTTTTGTAAGGTGACCCTGCCAACTATTTTGTGTCAACTGGTGTCAGGCTACAAGTGCAATCTAGAAGCCTGCCTTCAGGCTCAGCTCCAAACTGGAGGCCCTTATGTCCTGAACAACATCAGCAACTATTCGGTTCCTGAGAGGGCCAGCAGAGGCGACACAGATGCTGTGACCAGACAGGAACACACTCGGCCGACCTGTGTTGTTGAAGGCACGGATGAGAAAAAGGTGTCTGCATAGATAAAAAGGTCACACACCGTCATCGTCATATTGTGTGTGTGTCGTATTGAAAAGCCATTTGAATATAAGGGTCCTTGACCTCCACCTTCGGTTACATGTACTCGTTATGAAGACAATTCAGTGCGCGAGTAGAACAGCCGTGTCCAACGAGCATGGGTGGGCGATATGATCTTAACCATTTCAGGGACAGCGGTGACTACAGTGGACATCTTATCATGTTATCAGGTTACAGGGAGCATGACAGGGTTCAAATAAAATCCCAATTTTTATTTTTTTATGTTTTTTCAACCAAAAACAAATTAGCTTCTTTACGACAGCATATTAGGGTCAGCAGGTACAGAAACCAAAAAAGAAGAGATTTAAAGTCATCATGGCAAGAGGGGAAGTCAACAAGACGATATTTAAAGTCGTCAACGCAATGACATTTGATGAGAAAATCTTGAAGTAGGACGTTCGTGGCAGCATTTTAATCGACGGGCCACGGTGAGGTTTTCACACTGAACTTTAGTGCAAAAATTGCACAGCAGCAGGCTAGAGAAGCCAATAAGTGGTGGGCGGGGTTGAAAATTAATGTGACCCCTGCCAAAAAAACAAAAAAAAAAACGATAAATGAAATTAATTATTCCCCCAACCCGAAAATAATACTCAAATGGGTTTGCGTAGTTCCACAAGACTTTGCACTTTAGTTCCTCTGGGAACGGAAGCTTTCTTTCCCCATCAAAGAAGAGGAATTGCCCGGCTGCTGACATGATGCCGTGCCCCCTTCAGCCTCTACGACGCAGCACCTTTCATGTTGCGGTTAAGAGGAAGAAGAACAAGCCAACAGCGCTGCCTTTGACCTCCCGACTATTTCTCACAGGCTCGCACGTACGCTCCGCAGACACGACATGAAGCACGCCGGCTCTGTCCAATGAGATGCAAAATTCCGAGAGAAGAATGCTCCATTTTGACCGACAGTCAGAGCAGTATTAACTTCATCCGTCAATTGCAAAACCAGAGGTTTTGCTGTATACGGTACAGGGGGTCATGGGTTTATGTCACTCGTTTCTGTGAAACTGCTGCGAAGGTCTCGCTTCCGATTGAAAATGAAAGACAGCCAATTGAGCTATCTGGGCAAAAGCTATGAACTATAATGCAAAATACATATCTGTTGGACTTAAGCCAAGAAAGTGGAATTCATCCTTTCATGCACCCTGGAATCAGATAATATGATAAGATGCCCACTGTCGTAAGCGCTGTCCCTGAAAGGGCTAATATTCATTTTAGGCCAAAAAAAAAAAAATCGAGTCGCTAGCGTTACTTAGAGTTAGCGATAGTTTCGCTGTTTTTATGTTTTCTTTTGAGATTGCTCGACACCATTTTAGTGAGTTGAAGAAGCCAGAATCTGCACACTGCAGAGGATTTTCTTTTGCATGTTTGTTTTTTTCCAAAAGTCTTTTACAAATTGCTTCTTCATTTTATCATATTCAATATCACTGAAGTGAAAGAATACCAAGTCCATCAAGTACAAAACCGAAAAACATGCATAGATAGACATTTGGAAGTTGGGAGTTATGAGAGACAAGACCAAAAACTTCAAAATCTGGTCTCGAGACCAGGAGCAGTCTTGAGTGTTAACGACACTAGTTTTACACACGTGTGGACTAGAGCAATTTGAAAATTGTATTCGTCTACACTCACTGCATTGCCAATTTGAATTTGATTACATATTCCTCCCTGGCTGGTGTTTTTTTTTTTTAACCCTTTCATGCACCCTGTAACCTGATAACATGATAAGCTGTCCACTGTCTTAACCGCTGTCCCTGAAAAGGTTTATCTTAACATGAGATGAGCTCAATATGTAAGTGTGATGTCAGTATCCATATCCAGTCGCCAAGCATCGATTTTTAAAAAAAAAAAAAAAGGGAAACAGGTTGGATTATTTTTAAAGGACAAAGTCTTAGCCCACTAGCAAAGTTTTCCTTCTTCTCATTTTTGCCTTGCGGATACAAAGCGGGCCATCCAGTTGAGTGAGTTTCAAAATGGGCTGCGGAAAAACTCATTAGGTTCCCCCTGAACCTCCCTCAGTTGCGGTTGAGCCGCAGCAGGTTAAGTGTCATTCAGAAATTAGCATTCTCCTGCCGAAGCGCCGGACGTCACGTCGGCTGTGACCATTTTTTTTCCCTTCAAACTACATTAAACAAACCCTCCGAAGGCTTCAATGATGCATGCAATCTTAATTTTTATTACGGCAATTTATTATGCACTCCCCGAGTTTATGACAGCCCCGACTGTCATTAACAGATTAATTAGAATACCGCCCCCCCACCCCACACCTCCCCCTCACCCCACCCCACGTTCTCTGAGTTAAAGAGAAACAGGGAAGACATGCGGGCGTCTCTTCAAAACAGAGAGCTGGACAGCCAAGTTTCAAGATTCCAACGGCTTTCTCCTTCTTCCCCAGGACGAAATTAAACGAAGGAACCGGGGCTCTGCCTTGGAGTTGCTGTGCATTACAAAGCACACACACACACACACACACACACACTTCAAAAAAGACACCACGACCAACACCACCTCCCAATTCATCTTGTCAAGTCCTCCTTGCTTCTTCACCCACTTTGCAGCAAATCTCCGCACACATGTTGACCCTCTCTTAAAACTAGCAAGAAAGAAAAAAAAAACTTCTACGTGATCACATTTCCTCATCGCCCCAGGGCCTATAGCATCCTTTTAACTGTCTCTTGCAGAAAGACACAGTGGCTGTCTTGACCTGGACAGCAATAAGCAAAATGAAATTCAGTCCGAACAATACTGCTCCGCCTGGAGCAAAGCTACAAGAAAAAAAAAATCATTGTTTGCCCTGCTATACAGCATTATTTTACACGTTTCTGCTGTTTATTGAACATCGGGAGAACATTTATACATATAAAGACATTTGCTGCTGTTGGCCACAGCTCACACCCAGACACTCGCACAAAGACTCACTGACCACACATGCTACCACATGGGTGTCAAACTCATTTTTGTCGCTGGCCACTTTTGAGTTACGTTCGGAGGGCCATTATGACAGTGAAACCAAATAAACGTTTAATCATCTCATCGTGTAATTATTTGTACACAAAAATTGATGCATCACTAGTTTGGAAATCAGTCAACTCTAATAGTTTGTTCAATTATTGTTCAAGTGAGTGTGAACAGCATGAGAGGATTATTGCAAAATCTCAACGTTATTTATTACACACTCCATTTTCATTTCAATACAGATTTTAGCAATCATGGAAGTTGACACACATGATTGGATTTCGCGGGCCACATAAAATGACGTGGCCGGCTGGATCTGACCCCTGGGCCTTGAATTTGACACCGGTGTGCTAGCTCATTTCTTTTAGGACCGTTTTCAGAGCACACTTCCCAGATTAAGTTGTACCGTCCTTGTGTGCCATGATATATTTTGGAAATACGTCTTTAGAACAACATCAAATTTGTCAATTTGTTCACATTAAAAATAAACAAATAAATAAATAAATTCGGCTGCACTTAAATGTGCCATTTCATTAGTGAAACAATTTTTTGCAATCATTGCTTCGCTGCTCTTGGAGGTGAGCAAAGGGCAAAGTGAAAAGATGACATTTGCAGTGGAAACAAAGCGAGCGTTTTGCCGGCTCAGCACGTTTGCGAGGATGTGACACCGCTCCTTGGTTTGTTGCATGAAAAGTTCAATTTCTCACCACAGTGGATTTGTTATGCACAAGACCCAAATGGCACAACAATTCATTTTCAACGACCGTCATTGAAATCTGATTGAGCGTCGAAGCAGAGAATACAGCCACAGAGACTTCATAAGGTCACATGTTTCGCTACTGTTAATTACATACACAATGCTGCACTTTATTTATTTTTATTTTTTCAAATACTTTGGAGCCTAAATGCTCCTCACGCTGTCTCTTGACGATACGGTCGACACCTCGTCACATGGAGGATGCTGCTCCACTTCGACAAGTTGTCAACTACTGTCACAGCAGGACCAGTTCCTCAGCCTAAATTTCCGAGGTCCGAATCATGTAAGCTTATGTTAAATTAATAATTATTTTCATTTTATATTTGAGCATTATGTTCTTTTGTGTTACCGTTAACTAGGTTACATTCCGTTTAATAATTGCTTAAACAAGTTTATGTTGATATTATATGATTGGTTAAGGAAACCAGGAAGTGTTTGGTGTTTCCGGGAAGGAGGTGTGTTCTTGTTCGTTCGTTCGGAGGTGCAGACGTTGGGAAAATAAAAAACTGCCTTCAAAGGATTCCATCTCTCCTTTTGCCCATTTTTAAAGTAAAGCTATCCACTACAAAACTACGAACCTCTCAACTTACAATCAGGTTCATTTTCAGAGGAAGAGAGAAATTCCGTTTTCACCACCGTCCGAGTTTGCATACTGCAAACCCGGCAGTGCGTGAGTGGGGTCACATCACCAGCGTGTGCTGAGGCAGCAAAACATTTGTCTTTGTTTCCAGTGCTAATGTCACCTTTTGACTTTCCCTTAGCGTTCTCCTCCGAGAGCAGCAAAGCAATCGGGGAAAGAAAAATAATTAAAAATACACACTGTTGATTGTTAATCTGCACTCAAAAACTGTCAGCTTTGATTTTTAATTTACACCGGCTAAATGTGAAAACACACTCATAAAAGGTCAAGTGCGGCACCGCAACTTCTGTGACCTTAAAATACATTGAGTTCTGATTTGCTGATCCGCTCAACCAATGACATTGCACTCACCTGTGACAAAAGGAAGTGGGAAAGCACCTGCTGACTTTTTTTTTTCTCTAAAATGTTTGATTTGGGGTGCATGACGTATATGCAAATGTTAATAATCTACCCTGGATTAATTTTTAACATTTGTATGGATTATGCATTCTGGACATTGGCTAGGATGCTTCTCCTCGGACTTCTATCAGATCTCCGGCCTCAAAGTATCTTTGGTGAGTTTGCTTGTTTTTATTTGTTTGTTTGTTCGCTGGTTGGTTGTTGCAAAACGTGTTTGCTTAAGTCTTTTTGTGCTTTTGGTTGCGATTGTGTGATGAAGTGGTCGTAGAAAACCGCAAGTGTTTTGTGAAATGTCTATATGAAGCTTGTTGATTGCTGATTTGATTGGGGCGGCGTTTCATAATTTGGCACGTAAAATCATTTGCATGATGACAATAATGAATGCTTCCACCCGCCGTGGTGTTGTTCGTCATTTGTTTTGAACTACTCTGACTTTTCTGGCTACGTTTATGGTGAAAACTACACCCAGCGGCAGTGAATATGCATTTTGAGCAGTGCGTGTGGGTGAATATTTTGAAGCCATGCCAATCCAGGAAAAAAGATATTTACTTACGATAGAGATGATCAAATACAGTTGTGGCGGCAATAGGTTTTCTTCTTCCCATTGCTTTTTTTTTTGTCTTGTTTTTTTTTTTTGTTTTGTTTTTTTTTGAACAGTACATGTTGAGGCTTGTTTTGTTGTTGCTGTTGTGATCCTGACTCGTTTGCTTTCTCAGTTGTCACCTGAAGAGTGGGCGTTGCCTCATGAGTCGCACCTGTCTTGAATCTGTCTTGAGTTTTTGTGAATAATTGTAATTATTTATTTTATCAAAACTTTTTATCTGTGTCTACCCTCTGGAATCTTCATTATGTCCAGACTTTGCCTGGTCATCTGACAATTGCTGGTGTACGTGGTGATGTTTTTTCTTTTACTTTTTGCCCTGACATTTATTTATGTATCTGTGCTATTTTTTGGGTTTTGGGTATACATGACATGCAACTGAGATGAAAAACAAATAAATAAAATAATAATCACATCTCATCAAATAAATTGCCATCGGATGTAATGCTGTAGATGACAAATGCCAATATTGATTATTTAGGACTGTGTGGCTGTATTCTTATGAAATTAAACCTGGGGGAATGAAAGTTGTTCTGTTTGACCACATAAGTGTATTTTCCTTTATCTGTACCATCACCAAATAAATAATAATGTATTATATGAAATTAATGAAATATTACTAATCGGCTTATCCACATCTTATCGCTTATTGTCCAGGGTGATACGATTATTAAAAAAAAAAAAAAGTCGAATTTTGGTAGTTCCCAAAGTCCACATGTGGAACCTGCAGCCTCCTGTATAAATAGCCCACCCGTGGTGACACAATGTGATTTCCCCGGAATTTTGAACAAATTATCATTGAAAATGTTAAAACTTGCAGAGATTGTAGAAGTGTACAGTAATAATCTATTTCCTAACTCCTTGTTAATGTGAGAAATCATGAACATGATCAGTGTCTTCACATTGAATATCAATAATTATTCATAACGACATACAATTAAAGGTACTGTCATTTGAGCAAATTTGTTTTTGTTTTTCAAAAATGTGTGCATAACTCGTCAACCTCTGCATTATTCAGTACACAAAGAGTTTCAAAAGATTTGGCGACCTCTTTATTAGAAGCTTCAATAAGGCTTTGCAGTGTTCCACCATAAAGTCTTGAGCGCGTCCTTTGTAATTCGGGAAACAAATAGTTGCTTGTTGTGTTGACAAGGGAGCAACACACCTCCCAAAAGTCTTCTGATGTCTGAGGTGCTGTTGCTTCTTTCTGTCCCACTTGTAGCCTGGAGCGTATGCAATGCAACAAGAATAGCAACAGGAGTTGTCATGCATTGTCAGCGCTGCTTTTCTCTGCAGCCTTTGGTTTGAGCATGGATAAAGCTCCTGCGTTCGTCTTTTAATTTCAGTGCAGTGAGCAAGCGACATTCTTTTCTGTATGTTTTATGTGCAGTTCACATGCAGGTTGTCCTGACAGGGCAAGTTGACTGAGCAATGCCTATTGTCATGTAGTCACATCTAGTCGTCCGGTTTGAGAAAGGTTACGGGAACATCGGTAGAATTGCTGCTTTTTATGTTGCAATGATATGTAGTCAAATAAACAAATAGAATGGACTGATTTTATTAACTTGTGTGGCTGTACAATGCAAGACTCATATTTCTTATTTACGACATTAATATCTTGCAATGTGCTGTGTTGCTATCTATCTATCCATCTAATCTTACTAGTTAGAAGCTAGCTTGCTTGCTTTATCTATCCATCTAATCTTACTAGTTAGAAGCTAGCTAGCTAGCTTGCTTGCTTGCTTTCTAGCTAGCTAGCTAGCTAGCTCAATAGTGGGCTATCAATTTATGTTCATAAAGACAACAGTGCGGGGTTTTGATTCACAAACAGTAACTTTGACAAATAGGATATTTAAACTGCAGTTGACAGTGGTGTAGAAGTGTGTATCATACTGAGGTGTTTTTAAATGTGATTTCTTTGGCGAGTGAGTCGATATGTTTAAGTTATATCTGAGCAGGCCACACAGTGACACATTGATTCAGCAAGATAAGGGGATCACAAACTTGCCAGTTCTCTCAGGAAGGATAGTCGGCGCTCAAAGCAAATATCAGAATGACAGATTGATACATGGGCACGCCAGACCATGATGATAGTAGCAATCTGTATGGAGCGCGGACCAGAGAAGCAGCAAGAAATTACTTTTTTTTTTTTTTTTTTTGATGTGATGCATGGATCCCGCTGCTGAGCCTAGTTCATGGAAAGTTCAGCTAAGCAGCCTGCTCTGTCATGGTCCTTTTTGAATAGATTCATTCTGCGCTATCTCCCTGGCAGGCCCGAGGTAATGGATGAGGTGCAAGGCTCTAACAAAAAGCACATCTGCATGCACACGATAACGTGTTTCACAAAGGAGTGGCGGCTTGCTTTGAACAAGGACCCTCTTGGAGATTTCCACACATGGTCCTCATAAACAGTTGAGATCCTCAAGTGACCGAAATATCCCCGGACTGAGGTAGACTGCTTGTATTATGCACTTTTTTTTTCCCAGTTGCTATATCCCACTATACGTAGACTGAGGTAGACTGCTTGTATTATGCACTTTTTTTTCCCAGTTGCGATATCCCACCATATACTAATGTAGTTGTACAACTTGGAATTTGAACATTTTGGGGAAAAGCATGCCTCTTAAGTTGCTTTACACATGCATGACATTGCAAGATGGCAGAATGTCATGTTGGGTCCCTTTAGTCAGCGTGGGTTTGGTTTTTCTTTGGCTCTTGGTACCTTGTTTGCACGCCTCGTGAGTGAGCAGTTACATGAAATACAGATAAACATGTCATGGGAGATCTCAGTGTACCTCACAAAAGCGCAGCGCCGCAGGTTCTTACTTGTTCTTTGGATTTTAAGGTGGGAAACTGGATTGTGGACATAGGTGTGTTTAACTTAGCCCAATGAAAACTCAAAATGGAAGTCATAACTTCTGTGTGGCCGTGTAGGCACACACTTTATACAGTATTGTATAAACTACCAGTTTTGGGCAGTAGCGGCATTACAATTTTAACTACATTTTCCCGTAGTGTTTTCGTAACATTAGCTGTTCTCAACATCAAATAGCTTTTGAATTGTGAAGCTACTTTTCGTGATCACTGTGCAAAAACGTCCACAGAAGATACATTTCCCCTGGGAGTTTTGAACCTTAAAAGTGTCTCTTCTGGTTGACTTCATTCGCTCCAAGACCAAATAGAAGGACACACATAGAGGTATTTGCTGAAGGTAACATGACAGTCACCAGCTAAGCTAGTCATTCCAACAATGTCAGCAAACAGAACTAGCTAACGTAGCTCTGGCGGGCAACATGTTTTTGGCAGCCATGGATTAAAACTGCATGCACACGACATATTTCTGGTGAGTAGCTTCAGTATCGTGTTGCAACATTTAATGTTGAATAAATTAGCTCACTACATTTCCAAAAAAGCTTGCTCAAAATTGTTATTAGCTGCAATTTGCAACTCCTATGTGTTTTAGCCCGAACCTTTCAACAATTAGTCAATGTTTTCTTCGCCAAAAGGGATTACTCTGCCACTTTCTGACATCATTGTTTGGCTGGTATAGAAAATCGAACAGCTGTGGGAGTCCATTTGCACTGATGCTAACATTTGGACACATTTTGCCAGACACAATAGTATGTGAACAAAATTGCTGTGATGAAAGTGCCACTGTGGCTATTAACCACTCCGAAATGCATTCCCTCTATGCCCTTGCTCCACTGAGCACACGTCATTGCTCGGCATGCACACTATTGTATAATTGACTGGCTGGCCCTGAGGCAGCTGGAGGTGTTCGCCATCTCTGCGGTCACACCTCGGTGCCTCACAGTTGGCGAGGGCGTCCGTGCCACAAATCACACCCTGCTGACAGCCACGCTCTTTACCTCGCTTCCTGCGGAAATGCAGCCGCCTCTATAAAAGGCCTGGAAGCTAAGACAACGCCTTTGGAGCATTACACCAAAGTTTTGCCTCTGCTTTATCTGCAAAACCAGACCTGATTAACTGTGAGCAAATGGCGGTGGCATTTACCCCGCCCGTAACCTTTAAAAATGGCTGAGGAAAACCTCTACTCCAGTCAAGAGGATCTTTTTGTCAGAGAAATGCATTTTGTCACACTCCCGAGAGGGAACAGATGGGGGCGAGTGCTTCTGGACGAGCCAGCAGCAGTCGAGAAAAGGATGATTGTACATTTATGGTTCAGAATTGTAGGCTTGAAAAGCCAGAGGATTTGTAGCGGAAATGTCCTGGATTGACAAATACACATTACTCATTTATTAAAGGGGAAGCCAATGCAAAAATGTTCTATGCAGCACCACCAGTCTAAATACGGCATTCTGATTAATATCACCTATGTAGAATACAAGTTAAGCAGTAAAATCCACCCGTTTTTGTCCACCTCAGGGGGCGGCCATTTTGCCACTTACTGTCAACTGAAAAATGACATCACAGATACTCAGGGCTCAGGAAACAACCAATCATGGCTCAGCTTCAAAAAACAGGTGAGGTGTGATCGGTCATTACCAGATATATATATACATACACACACACACATAGATATTGTTTGTGTGTGTGTGTTTGTGTTGTGTAAATAGCCCCTGAGGGTTGTAAGGATAATAGTTGGTGCATCTCGTGCAGGGGACCGCAAATGCATTCAGATTGTGCCTGGTGGCTTGAGTGCATCCCAAAAATGTTCAAGTTTGATTGGAAGCCCATTTATCATTATTCTCTTTGGCAAACACAATAGCAGTGCTTCCCAGAGGAATTAGGGCAGAACTGCAGAGGACAAATAATTTACTAGCACTTTGCCTCACTGAGCAGCCCTGTCAGCCTGCCAGGAAGCATCCATTTTAAAACCATACGTCTTTGCGTCTCCAGGCGACACGATAACTCACCACGTTCAATAAATTCAGGGAAATGATATACTTACTGTTGTTATTATTATTGCTTTGCACACACTGAAATTTGCATTCGGTGTATTATCATTCGTCAGGTTCTGTATTGATTGCTGCATGCAAACAAGCAAGATCATTCCACACCTTCTTTTCCATTCAATTTTTGTGCAACTAATGATGCAATTTTCCTTTTTTGCTGTTTGTCTCCGGTGAATGATCAGAACTGCCCATCACAGAATATAAATTGTACCACCCGTCCATTGGTTACATCTTACACATCCTTCATAGACCAGGAGGAGCAAATGCTTGGAGAAAGATAGTGTCCCCCGATGTTATTACGTTTTTTTAAGGGATGTTTTTTTCACAGTGTACGTACATACTGTAATGCCCTTGTATGGGGAGGGGGGGAGACAGCCTCAGTCGCCATAATAATTTTCAGGTCTTGCGCACTTTGTCTATTCTCCATATTTCCAATAGGTAGCACTAATGCAACCTGTTTGTGAGCACCATTTCAAATTGACAAGAAGAAGAAGAAGAGATTTTTCCCAGCACGTCTATCTGCATTTATAACTACTTATCGTCTTCTAACAACTTTGGTTATCGCTAATTACATGTTTTAGCATTAATGACACTTCTTCTCCTGTTGTGTGTCTCCCTCCACATATAGAAATTGCACTTTAACTGGCTCCATTTTTTTAAAGGCAGCGATTCGATAAGATCCCCACTTGGCAGCCTTTTCTGCAATGACACCTCCGTGCAGAAAGTAAATTAAGTGGGGAGCGGGTGCAGCGTGCCGCAGTGGGAATGTGGGGCCCGAGGCAGCCCCCGATGCTCCAGGGGAGCCGGAGTCCACATTATGCTGCGGTGGCGCAAGCCACCGTGGCAACGGTGGCTGACAGCCCCGCGCCCTCGGCGGACGCTCTCGGACCGCCGCCACCATATTCTCGGGGCATTTACATTATTCAAAGATGAATGCATTGTCAATTTGGTGTCTCCAAACACTAGATATGCGCGCCGCTTCACTCCTCCCGCAGCCAAAGGTGGACTCACCTCCGCCCGCTGCAAGACACGCTACAAATGAAATCAAATGTCTTCCTCAGCAGTGCAGAATTACTTAACCCTGAGAAGTGCCGCTGTGCTCTTGCTTTACACAGTAAAGACAAAAGCGTCGAGGAGGAAAAAAAATACAGATAGTAAAAGTGTCGCCTTGTATTCAAAGGTGGTTGTTTGCATCACCATAATGGCTCAACAGTGAGGAATCACAAAGGAGACTATTGTGATGCATGGGAAAAAAAAAGTCAACGTGGTTCCCTTAGGGATGGCACCTTTGACTACATTTCATAGATTGACTGCCAAAAACGCATTCATCGATTAAATATATATTTTTGTCATGATGCCTTGAGATACGAGTTTAATTCTTTCCACGACATTGCTTGTTACTCAAAGCATTCAAATCATCTCTCTCCATTGAAATGGATGGGAATGCCATTAATCCGTTCCAGCCCACCCATAAAACATATTTTTTTTGTTTGTTTTTTGATCAATTTTCGTCTTTGTCAGTTATTATATATAAGATTTTTGGGTTCGTTTTGAATGATTTAATTTCGGTATTGCTGTATGTCCAAATCGAAGGACGGTCAAACAGTCGTTTGAGAATCATACCAAGCCAGCCCACAAATAGCTAAAATCGAGGTTTGTACATGAGGTTCCACTCAATGTTATTTTAATGAGATGGATCTGACTCTCTCTCATTTTCTCTGGCTCTGAATGATCTGAACTCCTGTCTTGATGCCAGTTTTGTGTTCAACCAGCACCTCTTCAACTTGCAATCAAGTAGTGCAGTTCATTTTCTCATAATTACTCAGTCCAGCCCACAAAATTGACCAAATTACAAACAATCACTTAATTGTTTAATGGATTACCCTGAGCCTCCCTTAATACTTTGACTACAGGAATCGAAAAGTAGTCTCCTCGTTCAAATTTGGTTTTGGATGGCACTCGCTACTTTTTTCCCCACAGTGATGAGCTACGCAGGCAACAACATTCGGTACAAGTGCACAATCTGGTTGATCTTCCCCTAAAAAGTTCCCGAACTTCCTGCCTGAGATGAATTGTTAACTTTTAGATTGAAATATAAGAAGATTGTTATTCATTCCACAATCACCCTCGTATCGTTAAATTGCAGGCTACTTTATTGAAATAATGTGTCTGAGATTACAAATGAAAACGACCGGGGATCATTCTTTATCCGGAAGACAGATTAAATTCCAAAGCCTGTTACTGTAATAGGCGCACTTGTAGCTTGCCATGAATTAGAGCTCTAATTATATTAGGTACTGTTTTAAACAAAATAACACATTTCTTATGATCCATAGGTGTAATTTATAGCAAAGCCAAGTTCATTTTGCTGGGCAATCAATTCTGCTGTGTAGCAGAAGACTAATGTCATTATGGAAAGCGCCAAGAGCCGAGTATCGCACCGAGCACAGGAGGGGTTTTCCAAAGATAAATGAAGATGCAATATATTCACTCATAATTTCATACGGAAGGAAATCTGTTTGGGCATCACCAAAAGAGTGCAGGCGACTAATCCTGGGCAATGGCGTCGAGGGGGTGGGGGGGCTCTTGTGGGGCAGGCGTGGCTAATGTGTGTGTTACTTCAGGTTTCCTCCCATCACCGAGTTATCTCTCACCAGGGAGGAGGAGAGGAGCATCCTGGTCGGGCCCTCCTAAATCATAGCCGCGGGAGTGAGTCATTTATTTCACTTACAATTATATCTATCAGCCACACGTAAGAGCTGCCGTAAATCCCCACACTTCTGCTCCGCAGACTTCAGTTCACGTTTCTCAGCTAGTTACTCTTCTGCCGCTCACTGTTTCAGCGTCTTATGAATTGGCAAGCCTGTGTGTTTGGCTTTTAAGATTTGAAACGAGATTCCTTGAACTCGTGAGACAATCGAAAAGGATCATTCACACTGGCAGGATTTGTTTTTATTTTGCTTTTGGATGACGCCACCTGTGATTGAAAAAAATGGATTGTGAAGGCAGTAAACGTGTCTGTTAAGTCTACCCTGTAGAAAACAGCCAAAGCAGCAAAGCGTAGACATTGACAACAAATGATAGAACAAAGTTGCGATTTTCAAATTAGCTTCATATTCTTTGTATCAAGTATGTATTAGGCTGTTAGAAATGCATATTGTTTAAGCCACCACATTTTTTATGTAAATTAACTGAAAGCAGACAATATACAGTACATGCAAACAGCAAAATGTTCATATGTTGACAGGGCGGACAACGGCAGCGTGGACATTTTGGGCTAATGGTAGCACTTAACGAGTAGATGGGTGGACCGTCACTTCCCAACATGATTCAGTTACTAAGCCGAGAGTGTATTATTTAAAAAATAGATACATTTGAATATCAAGTGATAGTTCACTATGACGAAGTGGACACGTTAAACGGTGCACAAAAATCAGTTGATAATTACACAACAACGGTTTAATTTTTTTTTTTCTGCAACTTTCCACTGTCTCGGGCTTCAATGAAGAAATACAAAATGGTGTCAGTCTCAAGTACACATGCAAAACTCACAATAATTTAAAAAATTGAATCGTCGACCCCTGCATACTTGCGGATTATCTCTTTGCTGATTTTCTTTGTCTATATTTCGAGCCGTGCTAGTATATATATCATATCTGTATAATTCATCCATACATTTTGATGGTGACTTTCATGATTCTGATGAGGATGCCGAAAGTACTCTATCGCAATGTTGACCCATGTACCCTGTAAGTCGAGGTCAGTCTCCTGTGTTTTTTCTCAGCGTGAAAAGACGCACCTCCCAGCCTCAAGTCTCCTTTTGCACGTTAGTGACCTATCAAGATTGTTCACATAACTGATTTAGTTGTGCATATATATATTTTTTTTATGTTTCTTAAGACAACGTGGTGTTACGGGAGTAGCTCTCACTTGGTGTTTCCAAAAGCAACCCTTTTTAAGACACACGTTTGTCATTTTGAGATCGTCT
This sequence comes from Hippocampus comes, assembly GCF_001891065.2. Classification (NCBI taxonomy): domain Eukaryota; kingdom Metazoa; phylum Chordata; class Actinopteri; order Syngnathiformes; family Syngnathidae; genus Hippocampus; species Hippocampus comes. The sequence continues at coordinate 756,431 of NW_017806274.1, read as the reverse complement.
CAAATGAAAGTAAATACATTTACCAGCAGAAGGTTGTAAAAGACAGCAAAGTGTGCTTTTGTCATAAAAAAATGTTAAGTGGCTCCATTGAATACAATAACAATATATAAATACAGTATAGAAATTATTTACAACCTTACTGTGCCTTTTTACTGTTTATATTTCTGAACCTCCACATATTAACCACATGGGAGTCATTCAACCAGTAGAGTTCTTGTTTCAGGATATCATTTATTGTTGTAGCAATACAGAAGATTGAACTGATAGCTCCTGTTGTCGTCCGGTGTCCCAAAGCTTGTTTTCTTTTTACTGTATGCATGTTCCCAATCTGATAGCATCAAAACAACACATCACTCAATTTTAATCAGCCGAACTGCAATATCAAATTTTAGTACTGATAAAAAAAAAACACAAGTATTTCAAGTCTTTTATTGTAAACATGAATATAACATTTAATACAAGCCTTTTTCTTCAGTATTACGTTAAAGATCAATCGTAGTCCATAAAGTATACACCATACAAAATCACTTGAAGTCATATTAGATTATTTACAGTATTAAATTGCCTTTAGGGGTAGCGGTGGTAATGTCTCAAACAAAAATGAACAATTTAAGTAGGAAAATAACAAGAGCATTTTTTTCCATCCTCCTCCAGCTTCCATGTTGACATCTCGTGCGCAGGATCAGTCCCAAAAGCAAAGAAGACTTGCACAGCACTTCACTTTACATTTAACAATCTCGCTTCTGTTGATTATGGTGGGAGAGGGAAAAAAATCCTTCCGCGTGTCCCATTTTCAGTCATAAGTTAGTTCTGGATCCACCGCACCCGCAAGACTCCTGTTGTCACCAGAAGCAGCAAAATATAATTAAAAAGTGCCTTAATATATTTGAAAAAAATATATATATTTGTTTTTAAAGCAGTCCCGCGGCGTGTCCATATTCCATTCAGCGAGGCAAACACAACATTCATCCTGACGGAATGGAGATGGATGCAGCCGGAAGTATCGCGAGATCTTCGTCCACACCAATTGAGCGCTCGTTTCTCCTCCAAATTGCATCTTTGTCGCTTTTAATTTCGCCCCCACATCACCGGAGTCCGTGGAAGACCAACACGAACGTTAGCAAAGGGTGCGCGTGGACGTGTCGACGCCGCCACAGCACTGAGCAGCCCTTGTTGACGTCCAGCCACTGCGCATGCGCTGCTGGAGCTCCAATCAGGGTCACAGCATGAGCACGAGGGCTGCACTTCACTTTCCATAAAATATAATTATATATTTAGAGTTTTTTTTTTTTGTTTGGTTGGCGCGTTTAAACTGACAGCCCGATTGGCTCAATCCATTTTACTAAGTGTTGTCCAACGAAAATGTCATTTTTAAACCTTTTGTTTGTTTAAAATTCGTCCATTTTCACTGTAGGCTTTGCATTCAACAATGCCGAACGAAAGGACGTCTATTTAGCGACATATAAACAAAGTACACCTAATTGTTGATTACATTATTTCTTCGATAGTATTTTCACTTGTTTATTCTTCTTTCGGTTGTTTAAGTAAATTGAGTTTACCTGTGCAGAAAGCAGAGGTGCATATGGCAGAATAGATCACTGGAGTAGCACTAATGGTAAGGCTGAATAGTTTTGAAAAACAATCTAATTGTGATTTCTCCCCCACTCCCCATCAATTTTGTGATTGCGATTTAATATGCTATTATTTGTTAAGCAATAAATTAATCTGTTTTACAATAAGCACTATTAGATTTATTGCATAAAATGTTTTGCTTTTATCGCTTAAGATAAATAGAATAACTAATATGAAAGATACTTTATCGAGTTCAAATAGAATAGTTAACTTACTAAACACTGATTTGCAAAAGAATATGAGTGAAATGGTCTAACTGTGCATAGTTTAGCCTGACAATGTAACATGAATTTGTGTTTAATCCATTTTATGACATTAGTTAAATATCGTTCATTTAATTAGCCTTTTTTTCTTCCAACGCTGCTGTTTTTAATATTTGCCATTAAGATGTTACATGGGGAAAAAAAATTATATAAAATGTTTCAGAACCCTGCTGTAGATATTTGTCATAAATTTTTAATCCATTTTATGACATTAGTTAAATATCGTTCATTTAATTAGCCTTTTTTTTCTTCCAACACTGCTGTTTTTAATATTTGCCATTAAGATGTTACATGGGGAAAAAAATTATATAAAATGTTTCTGAATCCTGCTATAGATATTTGTCATAAATTTAAAAAAAATGGAATCCACCATACCTTAACCATAATCGTAATTTCACAAATTATGACTACAGCTCCGATTTGCGAGGCCAAATGTTGAGTCGTAGGGGGACAGATTCATGGCAACATTTGAGGGAACAACGTGCACGCAGCGTGTTTATCGCCCCCCCCCCCACCCTTCCCCAATTCAAGATTAGCCCGCACGGTTTGAAGTGTGTTCCGTGCATTTGGAATGCAGACGCTTTGTTGGCGAGGAGGAGGAATCAGCGAGGAGTCTGAAAGCGACGAGTTTTTGATTAATGAGCTTTGAAATGGCTCTCCAGGAGCAATAAAGGATGAACTGCTCTCTCTTTCTCTCCCACGTGAACGCGTGCATACATATTATAACGCGCACGCGCATGCACTTTCTCCCCTTTCCTCATGCTCGTCAATACATTGGATATGTTTTAAAATCCACCCAATCAATATAAGGATAGGGCTCATTTTCTTCTTCGTAATAATCAGACGTTCGTTGTCGTAAGTAATAATAAAACGTCAATAACCTGTTGGGGGGAGGGGGGCTTTTATATTTCGCTGAAATGCACTATATAACTTGGATCTGCTGGTGTCTCATTTATTGATCCTCTTCTCCTTGTTTGTAAAGTCCAGTGGCGGTCAATTGGCCCCCGGGTAGCCTGGAGCAAACCAAACAAGCCACGGATATTATCTTTATATTCATAATGAAAACACACGCCGTCTCGTGGAAATAAAACCGTCAAGTTTGAGCACTTTATTTACAAAATGTCCAACACAATAAAATAGAACATTTCAATCTCATCGGGGTCTGGTAATTTGATGAGTAACGACGGCAGACAATGAGTAGAAAAACCAAAATGACATGCTGGTGTGTACAATATTTTGATACTTCGATAGTCTACGATTTGCTTAAGATTCCACACAAGATTAACCATGGACACATAGTGGTGCTTATACACTATAAAATGCCCCATTTGGCCCCGATGTACAATTAGATTTTTTTTTTTTAACAACCCTGTTTTGCCATCAAGTGCACTGATCTGTCCAATCTTACAAAAAGAAAAAACACGTATAAATACTCGCTTATAAACGATAAATAATGTGCAATCATTAAATAATAAATAGATAAGAGCCCAAAAACGATTATTCAATAATCATGAAAATAAATAAATAAGATGACGAGGATGAGATCCTGACAAAAAAAAGGACTAAAAGTCCTTCTCACTACTGATGAGTTTCTACGTTCATCACCTACAAGCCTTACTTCAAGTCAAAAATTCAGTCCAAAATGCGCATTGCACTTTATATATTTATATATTTAGGGGAGGGAAAAAAAATCAAGAGCTCTCGGACATCCATCCCCACGTGTTCAATAACGTGGGAGAATTGTTTCGAAAAGAAAATGCACAATAATAGTCATATCAATACTGCGATGGTGATAAGAATGCACACGACTCGCTCGGAGTTATTCGAATAGTGAGGTAATAAAAAAGAGCGCGGCGTCATAATATTGGCACACACCCACTCACACAGATCCGCACTTCTATTACAAGTGCGTGAGCTTGGGCGCTTCCTGAATCCTTCCCTGAGTGGCTTGGTGCGAGGTGAGGTCCGTGTAGGTGGGGTGGGGGTCGCAGGGTCCGTGGTGGTGGTTCCCCGGGATCTGGGCGGCGCAGCTGTAGTCCACGCTGGTGGACGACGGGTGGGGAAGGTGGCCCAAGTTGAACACGGGCCCCGAGGCCGGCATGGAATCCACAAAGTTCCCTCCCACGTACACGGGGCTGCCCTGCAGGTTGGCGCCGGCGAAGGTGGCGCCGCTCTGCATGCCGTGGTGCTCGTACTCGGCGCTCTGGTAGCGCTTCTGCTGCGGCATGCAGCCGCCCAGCGGGGCCGTGTAGGCGGCCAGGCCGTACATGTTCTGCTGGGGCTTGGCGAAGGGCGGAGGCGACGGCGCGTCGTAAGCCAGCGAGCTTCCCAGCTGGCCCGAGTAGCCCATGTGATTGGCGCCGGTGAGCGGCGGGCTTCTGTCCGGGGAGTGCCCCAGGGGCGAGTGCGCGATCCCTTTGGACTTTTGGTCCTTTTTGTATTTCATCCTCCTGTTCTGGAACCAGATCTTGATCTGGCGCTCGGTCAGGTTCAGCAGATTGGCCATCTCCACTCTGCGTGGGCGGCAGAGGTAGCGGTTGAAGTGGAACTCCTTCTCCAGTTCCACCAGCTGTGCGCTGGTGTACGCTGTTCGGACACGCTTGGACGCCGGCCCGGTCGGGCTCTTTTCGTCGCTCACCTCTCCTGCGTAAAGGAAAAAAAAAAAAAAACACATTGATGCAAATTTGGGAGCTATTTTGTGACCTATGGGCTGATTATGAAACCATATAGATTAAACAATAAAGATGTATTATTG
>NW_017806274.1:728957-751721 GCF_001891065.2 Hippocampus comes | reverse complement strand
ATAGTATAATATATATATATAGTATAATATACTGCAATAAATATACAGCACCATTGGGATACTTTTGAGGTTCATACCGATTCTTTAGAAAAGTGACGGGTAAAGCACCCTCCAGGTTGATGTTAGTGCACCAAATTAATCACCAACTATTGAACAAACAGCTGTTGTTATTTTTGAAAACATTGATCAACATTTTTGCCTTTTTGACTGAACCAGTAACTGAATCATAAGCTATTTATATTTGTGCACTTTTTGGACTGTCATTTTGAAATAATGTGCAGTTTTTTAATAAAGGGATGGAAATTAAAATGTCAAATAATTCTGTCTGATTCATCAATGGATAAAAAATGACAAATTAATTGATTACTGAATAGTCTGTTGCAGCCCAAATGTACATGCATACAATTCCAACAAATTATATAAATAAAAGATATCACTGAATTTATATTTTTGTCGTTTAATATTGATTTTCATTTGCTGATATGGGCTAATCATTTAGGTAGTGAAAAAATGGATTTTATAACAAAAAACAATATTTTCATGATCTCAGCGTTCTCAAAGGCTTTTTGGCACATATTTTGTAGCAAAAAAAAACGTGAATTAGATGCAGATGATTTGATTTATGGGCCACATAAAGTGGTGCGCAGCGGGCCTTATCTGGCCCCCATGCCCTGAGTTGGACACCCCTCGACATGATTACTTGGCCAGAGTGCGATAACGTGCGCAAAGCATGTCCATCATACCTGCGGTTGGGCTAATCATTTAGGTAGTGAAAAAATGGATTTTGTAACAAAAAACAATATTTTCACTATCTCAGCGTTCTCAAAAGCTTTTTGGCACATATTTTGTAGCAAAAAAAAAACGTGAATTAGATGCAGATGATTTGATTTATGGGCCACATAAAGTGGTGCGCAGCGGGCCTTATCTGGCCCCCATGCCCCGAGTTGGACACCCCTCGACATGATTACTTGGCGAGAGTGCGATAACGTGCACAAAGCATGTCCATCATACCTGCGGCGGGGCAGTTGTTATTTGTCTTCTGCTTGGCATTCTGCCGCGTCTCCTTCATCCACGGGAAGATCTGCTTGGTCAGGGCGGGTGACGCGTTGCTGCTCCCCGGCGGAGGCTTCTTCTTCTGAGGCGCGGTGCCGGTGGATCCCGGCGAGGGTGGCAGCGGGGCTCCGGCTTGCTGCTGCTGCTGCTGCTGCTCGGTGACACTCGGCGCTTGGCTGCTGCCGTTGCTATTGGGGTTATTGTTGCTTTGGCTACCGCCACCGCTGCTGCTGCTGCTTTGCCGCATGCAGTCCCCATTTAAGTCACTCTCTTTGAGGGTCAGCGGCCTGACTGCAGGGGTCTGAATGGGGCACACGGAGCCCTGGTAGTCCGCGTCGATGTTGGCCGCGGGGTAGGGCTGGTGCGTGTAGTTGTACGAGTCAGCCTTGGGGTAAGTGTAGCCCCCGAAGAGTCCAGAGTTGTCGTAGTACGTCGCTTTCTGCATTGTTGTTGGCTCACTCAAAGACAATCACGCAGGGAGCGTCTCTCCAATGGCATTAGTGGCGGTGCTTGTGTAATTTTTCAGGTGATTGGCCTCCCCCACTTTGGCTCCAGTCTGTCACCTATGCACCCCAAAATATGACGCAACATATTTGAAGGTTCAGAAACTCATATATCGTACTTCCCATGCAGTCACTCAAAGGTGTGCGTTTCAGTGATGCACGTTCCAGCGCCAGTTAGGTCCTTGTTCAATTTTTTTTTTTTTTTTTTTTGGCCACACAAAACAGTTAAAGTTTAACTTCAGCTCCAAAAGACTCTCTGTGGGGCTTCGGTGTGAAGCTGAATCAGCATTTGACACAGCAACACACAAAGGCCTTTTCACTTATCACAAGCTCTGACAAAAGCGAGTTGTGCATTGTTCAAGATGGAGAGACGCTCTCACTCACATGGATCTTCCAAAATACGATAACTATATTGATGCACGAAATGCATTTGTGTGTGTGGGGGGGAGGGAGGCATACTGTGATCGTCGGTGTGGGCGTGGTTGGCACAATTGTATATGATCTCAACACACCTTGCATAATCGAATACAATTGAATACTTAACAGTTGAAGCACAGAGACGTTGCATTTCAATTTTAGCGTGGCATGTGCAGCGGTGTACAATCTTGTTTCTAAATTTTTGCACAAAAAATATAATTATTACAAACCTAATAATAATTATTATCATCATCATCATTCTATAATGATGATGATTATTAATATAATCATTATTATTTTTCTTATTATTGTTGTTGTTGTAATGACGTCCCTTTCCCTTGTACATTTTCTTGACTTGCACACACATTTCCCTTCAAAAATAAACAGTGTGTGTGTGTGTGTGTGTATACATATATAACGGCCAAATATGGTGAAGAATTAATTTTGCACAGCCGACCAGGTCGTAATCGGCGTCCTAAAGTCACCTCGTAAATATCAAAAGCAGACTGCGTCGTGTATGTTGGTGGTAGTACTCGTCGTGCTGCATAACAATTGCACCTGTCACTGTGAGCCACCGCGGCAAAATTTATGAGCGCAAATGTGCGCGTCTTACACGCAAAGCAAAACACACACACACACACACATACACACACACACATACACTGCACTCGACTACAAGTGCAAAACAACGAAGCGTAGGTGGAAGGCAGGCGAAAGAATTTCATATGGTGCCGAGTTGCTCATACAAAAGTGGGCCGGTTGCTGGCAGTGACGCAGAATTTTAGGCGCCATCGAGAAGATTTGCGTGAAAAATAATTTTTTAAAAAAGGAAGATTCGTTGTTTTACGTTTGCATGTTTATTGTTCGATTGGACGACGTGTTGCAGTTCCTCGGATATTGGAGGCGAATAATGACATTTCCATGCCTCGTGTCTGCGTGTTTAGGTCATTGAAGGTTCACTTTATGTTGTGGGGAGGGGAGGAAAAACAAAACAACAAAAGGCTTTGTTTGTTGTGTGTATATGTGTGTGTGTTACTCACCCAAATCTGCGCAAATGTCTGTGACGTCCTCTAAAGATACATCTCCCTTCCCAGCTCCACCTGCAAAACACAAGTACAATTTCTCACCGCACCAATCGTGCATATATTGTGCAAGAATAAACATTTCTACCCGTGACAAATATATTTTTTTACATCCCCTTGAAATAACCCTTCGAGTCGCTAAAGCAGCGTGTCACGTGACGCCTTCAACCGCTCGAAAAACTACCGCGTGTGCACTTTTAAACACAAAGACGATATTTAGCAGCCATAAGCTGTTTTTGCCTGACCTTTGGGTCATGCGGCTTTGAAATAGACGTTTAATGAACAACGAGGAGCCGTTTGGAAGGCTTTAAGTAGAAGCCCGAATTGCGCAAAAAAAAAAAACAACGCCAACGACGCTTCACACCCGGCGGCGAGAAATTCGACCGCGTTATGGGAATGGATGGCTAAAATACGGCTCGGATGTGGAATTATTTATCAAAGCGGGTCGATATAGGGCCGCTCGAGTGCTTCGGCCCACTGGGCGACTAGTAGCAGACATGCTCGCCTATTCAAGGCGCAGTGTTCCTCGCCTACGCGCTGCTACGGTAAGTTTGCTCCACACAATGGGCCCGACATCGCGTCGACACTTATTATCTCCACGATGGAGTACCGAATTATTTGCAGGGAAACGTCAGAGGAAAAAAAATAGAATAAATAACAACTAGTCATGAGTGCTGCAGTGAAGTTGGACAACCGCCGTTCATCTGAAATTTGGAACTGCTCTTTGTGTAAACTGCAGCCATTAAAAAAAAGCTGCGTTATGATTAAAAATCACGCTTCCGATTTAAATTCCTTCATGTGGAAATAAGAAGAATCAAATTGTAATGCCGACTTTTTAAAATTAAAGGCCATCGCGGCAGAAACTGAGAAAACGGTCTGTAAATCGAAACGCTTTTCCTTTGTCCGTAAATCCCAACACATGACTTGAGGTTTTTTTTAACAAAGCCGCGCAGCTCAAACCACATAAATCACGCCGAACGCCATTGTGACGATAAGACAACAAATTAATGTGATTTACGATCCGGGAGTCAAAAAGAAGAAAAGTGCCTTCTACTTCTCCCTTCGTGATGGCTTTCGTGGAAATGAGCTAAAAAGTGCACCGGGTTCCGTCTCCATCATATTTGGCTTTTCTCCTTCCCAAAAATTGCGAAGCTTCTTTTTTTTGGGGGGGAGCTCTGCATCCACTGCATCCGCGAGCGCTTTAACGAGTGTCCTCCGCCTCCGCGTGGAATAAATCACGCTTGCATCAAATTAACCTGCTTAAAGGTTGCTTTGCGCCATGCAGCTGCTTACCTGTGCGCGTCAATTCATCATTTACAGTAAAAAAAAAAGAAAGAAAAGAAAAAAGGGATGGTGAGTTCGCTCTCCGACTCCTTGTCGAATAAATCCTTCAGCCTCCTTTTGTGTGCACACAATGCTGTCCTAAACCTGATCTTGCTCTTTTGCAGACATTTCCATACACCAGTGGAGACAGTATTCCCGAAAGAGTGCGAGGACTCAGCTACCAATAAACAGCCAACATTGGGTATCCTTATTTCTGCACAGCAAGGAAAGGAGGGGGGGGGGAGAAAAAAACCTCGCTGGCAATCAATCAGCAAGTGAAATAGCAGGAATTCAAGTGTAAGGCCCCGTATAGATTTGAGACCTAAACAGTAGAATATTTGCTTTGGGGAGGAGGGGGGAGCTTTATGATGACAAATAAAGGCAGTGCCCAGCAAGATGCGAGCATATTTGTCCACGTGATTTGTTCTTCCTCCACCTCAGCGATCCATTTGGACACAAAGGCTGCGTTCACATTTATTCCATTCACAAAATCTGCACGTTTCAAGTTGTAAACCTTTTTTTCTCGGGGGGGGGGGGGCACGCTACTCATTTTACATATGACAAGCCATCTGGAAAGGTAAGGCCATTGTTCTCAGCACTGACAGGGAGACAACAAGCGTGTCTTCCAACAACACAGCCAATGAGAAAGCATTTGTGATGAAGAAGGTTTTTTTGGAAGGCTTTTGGGCTTGCTGTGAAGAAAAAGATTCAGCATATGTTCACAGGGTCATAAAAGTGAAAGATTTACAGTTTTCGAGCCCCCCCCACCCCCCTTTTACCCTCCACCCCTCCTCCCCTTTCTCCCACCCTCACACCCTTTCAGGAATTACATGGGAATGATTTACAACCATGCACAAGTGTCAAAGTTCCATTTCTACCCATTTGTGAATCGTACTTGAATTGATGGCAAATGAAATTGATGCACATGCACGCCCGCACCCCCCAAAAATCCAAAATCAAGTGGCCACGCAAGATGCAGTAAATAATCAGACCTTACCCGAGCATCCATCGGTTCGGATGTGTCGCTCCCGACGCTGCTGCGCTGCTTAGAAGGTATTATTGTCCCCCCTACCCCCCCTCTCCTTCGGAAGATCTTTTCAGTTTTTCAAGTCTAGATAGAGTCCTCGCGATTAATGACGACGCCGAGCTTCGAGGGGGGCAACGGGGAGCTGCATTAATTATCCGGGCGGTCACGTGATTTGCAGGGGGGTAGTGGGGTAGGGGGGGTGGTGTTAGCAAGTTTCCAGCGAGATGCTGTCGGCGTGGATTTTTTTCTGCGAATGCCTCCCCCCCGAAAAAAAAAAGACGACGCGCTGTTGTTAAGAGGCGAGGAAGGCGGAGGGGGAGGAGAGGAGAGTCAAATATGGCCGGATGGGGAGAAGCAGCAGCGGGGAAGCAGCCTTGGCGCATGCGGCTGTCATTGCAAGTGGCAACGCGCCTTCGGCTGCCATTTATTGGCGCTCGCCCATGTAGGTCAGCGCGGATGCTCACCCCAACACGTAGTAGTCCAATCACACACTTTCCTATAGATGTGAATGCTATCATGGGGGGGGGGGGTCGCCCTGCATATATACGATGCGTTCAAGGACATCACTTTGATTCGATTTGGAGTCAAATACAGGAGAGCGTGCGATTGTGTGTGTGTGTGTGTGTGTGTGGGGGGGGGTCCACATGTCTTGTTCGAGGTCTCTCGTGTGATATTGATATGAGCCGCAACAAGGTGTGTGGCCTTTCTCTGTTGGTGCCATTTGAAATCACGTTGGGGATTTTCATGGGACTCGAGAGCAAGTCATCGGGTCTCACTTGAAATCATTTTATGTGGATTTTATGACCACATGTTTTCCAAAAAGTCACTCAACGTTTACACCAAAGCACACACAGCGCAAGCAGTGCGATTTGGTATCTGCTTGCTTGCATGCATGCTCTTTTTAAGGCATTTATTTTCATTTTTATACTTTTATTTAACTGTCATCTTGGCTGGATGCAGTCTTCACTGCTCTCGTGAGCGCGTCATTCGTCGTAAAATGCAACTTTGCTTGCGTTTAAATGAAAATGGTAGTTTGCACGCTGTAAAAAAAAAAAAAAAAAGTTGAGCAGATTCAAAATTTCAACTCAACTCAAGGCTATCCCAGTGTAGATAAAATTTAAAGTTGGACAATTTCAAAAACATATTTTTTAGTTTTGCTCGTGAAAGTTGGCTTTCTCGTATTGTCAACAAAGAAATAAGCATTTACAGAACACATTTTCCCTTGTATTGTCCCCACAACTTAAAAGATATGTAAAAACAACTTAGCAAATTGTTTTGGAGCAAAAAAAAAAAAAATTGCTTGTTTTGCTACGCTCACTGACATTGTTGCCATAGATGTCAATGATGTACATTTTAATGTTGTCCCAACACAAATTACTGTCTTAGAAAAAAAAATCAAGTTGTGTTTTTGTCCAGTGCAGCTCATTTTGGCCCCTTTTAACTGAATCAGATTTACTTAAATAGCATATTCACTTCAAGCTGAAGGTTTCCGTCTCACCTGGCAATTTCTGCCTTGCAAGTCTTTGCAAATGTGTTTTTCTTTTTTTTTTGTGCTCACTACTTTACAAGACTGCGTTTGTTTTACAACAAAGCTTTTTTTTTAAAGGGACCGAAGAGAAATGAGGAGAGACTTCAAGCAGAGAGAAAATGGGTCAATATAGTGTAGAACGTATTATTGCAGAAACGGACCGTTTCCACATGTATGCAACGTATGTTTTTTTTTATTCCTGAAGCATTTTAGTCAACGTTACGAATCAATAAGAGCAACCAAAACGCGCACATTTGGCCGATGTTTTCCAAAAGCGCCCGTGCATGTGGCACCTCAGGCGTCAAAATCGAACCCCAAAAAACTATTTGGTAAATATTTTCAAGCAACGCTGACACACAATTTTTTTTTCAAGCACTCGTTTTGTTTTTTTGTTTTTTTTGTTTACAAATTCCTCATTTGAACGATTGAATTGAATTGACGGAAATCAGACACGTTTCTCTTTCTGCCATCATTTAAATGCATAATCAGTAGAAATCTTTATTTGTTTTCCAATATACTTCTCACATCCCGATGCACAAATACAAGGTAGAAAGCATGTACAAAAATAAGACCAGTAAAAGACATTGCGTATTGACAATGACGCATCTATCGGAACATCAGATACTGAGTCTTTTTTTCAGGAGGTGGGGGGGGGGGCTGTAGAAAGAACTCCGTTGTAGAAATCACGCACATCGACTCGCTTTGAATGCTTCACGGAGTTGTTTGTGACGACGAAAAGGGAGAAAATGCAGCTCGTTCGGCCGGGTCAGGGGTGTCGGGGTCATCCCTCGCGGCTTGAGCGTGTCCCCTGGATGAACCTGCCACCGACCTTCGTCTCAAATACCTCCCCGGCAAGACCTCCACGAGCTGGGACAGCTTTCTGGGCCTTCTCTTGTCTTTCGGACAATGACGGGTTTAAAACAAAACCGGGGGAGAAAAAAAAAGATTTTTTTTTCTCTTTCTTTTTTTTTTTTTTTTAACCTGGCATGACACCCTCCACTCCTTTGTGTAACTAAAGACAAAATACATTCTCACATTAAACTAAGACGACGTAAAGCCATGCACAAATAGTGTCCTTTGTAAAAGATGACAAGAAGGAATAGCATTCACTTCATCGTGTGCGCGCGCGATACAAAAAAATGTACAGCTTTTTTAATGACCAATAAATAAAAATTCAACAATTCTGCTAAATATTCGCAAGTATTTCAAATGAACTCGGCGTCATGCGGGAAGAGTTTCAAAAAGAAACTGGCGTGGCGCAGAGGAAAATATGAACAAGGAAGCATAATTATGGCTATTCGTATGCAAGGAATGATTTTTTTTTAAGAAGAAAAGATTTTTATACAAAATAAGTTAAAACAAACAAGCAACGAAGTAGAGCGAATATATATAAAAGGAGATTTGTTTTCCTGCTTGCGATTTTCCTTCAAGTAAATTGTGCGTTGGCGAGAGGAGCTTTTTTTTCTTTTTTTTGCCTGCGTGTAATTTTGAACGAACGGCCTCTCCGTGCTAAATAAAGCTACTTTTAAGACTTGAAGCCAGCGTGAATCCACGAGAGACCACACTCTTAAATCCACTGAGCCCCCCCCCCCCACAGCTCCGAAAAAAAACCCAAAATAAAATACAAAAAAATAAAAAGGGTTGCTTTAATTTATGGCGCCTCTTTGCACGAAGTGTGTCGAACCTCTCTGGGAAAATACTGATTGGTTTATTTTGCAACGTCTCAGGCTCAGGTCAACACTGACTTTTGTTGTTAAATAAAAATAAAAGAGTAAAAAATTTAAAAAAAAACGATTTTCAGTCCATGCAAAAAAAAAAAAAAAGTCATATGCAGGTGAATTTGTTGTGGTTTATAAGGACGTGATGTCAGTGCTGTTGTCCTTGTGGAGGTTTTGCAGGTGGCCGTGGGTCGGCACCGACCTGCCTTTGGTGTTGGGCAGTTTGTGGTCCTTCTTCCACTTCATCCTCCTGTTCTGGAACCAAATTTTGATCTGCCTCTCGGACAGACAAAGCGTGTGGGCGATCTCGATCCGTCGCCTTCTGGTCAGGTAGCGGTTAAAGTGGAACTCCTTCTCCAGCTCCAGAACTTGCTGGCGCGTGTAAGCCGTCCTCGAGCGTTTGGGTTCGGACCCTGTGTAATCCGGATTCACTGCAAGGGATTAAAAAAAGTTATTTATGAAGCGAAATGTGGAAAGTGTCGGGTGGTGGGGGGGGGCGCAATTGTATGGGGTTTATATGCGCGCGCACACACACAAAACCGCAATTGCAAGCACCCTTGAGCTTTTTAAGCTCTCCTGTTTCGCGGCCTGTTTCCCTCCCTCAGCCATCAAATTTACGACTCGTGTAATTGGCAAGCCCTTTCAAAAGCTCCCATAAACATCACACGGCGTGGTTTCTAAAGTAGAAGGCGATCTCACCCGTGGTGACGTGCACTTTCTTCATCCAGGGGTAAACGACCGCGGGCTGCTTGGCTTGGACTCCGTTTGGACTCTTGGCGTTCTGTTGGCCGCACGGCCTGGCTCCGGCCGCTTGGAGCGACTCGCCCGGCTCCGTCCGCGCGCCGAACGGACTCGCTTGTCCGGCTCTGTCTTGGACGTGACCCCGCGGCTGCAGCGGAGACTCCTGCACTGCGTTGCAGCCGAACGCTTGCTCCGGGTAGTTAGCGCGTGGGTAGATGGCCGGGTGCTGAAAGTCAGCGTCCTGCGAGGGGTTGAAGTAGTCTGAGCCCCTCTCAGGTATGTAGTTATTCTGCGAATATTCCTCGCAGGGAGGAAATTTGGGATCCACATACTTGGAGTTGACCATATACGAACTCATGGCCATTAATTTGTGAAGGTAGAAAATACTAATTTTTCTCCAGTTGTCTTTTTTCCTGCCTCCATAAAGCCCTCCTACTTTGGTGTCAACTGAATAAAGTTAGCGGACCATGTGACCGTGCGGGCCAATGGAGGTGACGCTGCTGCTCGCACGGGTAAACAGACAAGGAAAGAGCAATTTCATCCTCTCCAAATATGCCCCTAATTAGACTCCTGGAGGAAAAATAAACCTTCAAACATCTGCTTGCGTGCACGCCTGGAAATGAAAGGTCCCGCCGCGGGGATTACAAAACCACTTTATATCTCGAATTATGCTCAAAAAGAAGACACAAAAACAAAAAAAGTCGAGCCTCCACCACCGAGCTCGGATGCGCTTGTGGCGTTGAAAAGCGACAAAGAAGAAGCCCCCCCTGGTATACAAGCAGAGTGAGGACAATTGATGGCGACTGTCTTTGTCAAGGGGGTGTGGGGGGGGGGGGTCATCTAAAAGTTACACCAATCTCATCCCTTCATCTGCTGCCACATCTCGCAAACAATTGGCCGCCTCTGGGAATCATTCATTAAGCGCACAAACAAGAGGAGGGGAGGCGTGTGCGCCCCTTGCACGAGATTCAAACAACAACAACTTCACTGTCAAAAACAGAACTTGTATTTTTTAGGGGGTGGGGGGCTACTATGGTGATTTATGTTTGAACAACTTCAAAATATAAATTCTGAACATTTATGTCAACAACAGTTGAAGCTAAAGCTAAAGCTAGCAAGTTGTTGGCTTCATGCCTGGACGATACAAGGACGATTAGTTCTGTAAACTATTATTTCTTTGTTGAAAATACAGTAAAGACAATTTTCACATGAGCGAAACTTAAAATATATATTTTTGAATGGCCCAATTTAAAACTTTATCGACATTTCTTGCCTTGACATTTTGGGGTTTTCTTCTTTTTTTTTTTACGTCGTTGTGTAACTTGTCCTAAAACAGTCATTGAAGTTGGAAAACCTTGATCATATAATTAATTGAGTTTTAAGGCAACAATTTTAGTTGGCGAGCTCGAAAGTTGTTCGCTGAGTTGTTTTCTTGGAGTTGGGGGTTCAATACAAGGACGACAGCTCTGGAAATTCGTTGTTGTGAAACGCGGGAAAGCCAGCTGTCACAAAAAGCTTGCTTTTCAAATCCAACGAGTTGATGCGGGCATTACCCCGAGTCTATAGCTGTGCACTAAATGCGTCAGGGGATGGCGTATATACATTGAAGTCTTTTCATCGACCATATACTCCCCTAGAATCGAATCTGTGACTGGACTTGCATCACACAAATTCGGTTCTACAGGGTATATATAGACGACGGCAGGCCTTCCCGAGCAAATGAACATGAAACAATCAAAGTTGAGCTGGCGAAGAGACAAGTCAAGCAAACTTCTTCACGTGGAAACCCCACCGCAACCCCCAAAGACTTCCTTCCTGTGTGTGAGTGTGTGTGTGCGTGTTTGACTACAATTTCCGCCATTTGCCTGTTGATAATGACCCAGTTATTCCGGCCTCTTTTGGGCATTCCTCTCAATTAGAACTGTTTATTCACCTTTTCCAAGTTATATCGTTTCCTTCAGGTTTGACTTTTTTTTTTTGCAAAACAAATTACGAGCCATCTGAAAAAGGCAAAAATCAATTCAGATGTTCAACTACAAAGTTAGCATGGGGGCTATTTTTCTTTAGCTGATTTAAGTTTTATTTCATTTTTTTAAATGCTCAGATCCTCCACATAGTGCCAAAAATTCTTCATGATAAACCAGATCTTTATCCAACCTAATACTGCACCAGTATTTCACCTCCAAGTTATAGTAACTTAGTTATTTTTTTTGATGCAGGAGGCTAATCATCTAATAGTGCAATATTTCCTTCAAGAAAGACATTAAAATAATTTAAAACAATAATACATTCAATTATGCAGAACCATAAACCAGTGATTCTATATACTGTATATCCCTTGAATATCAGTCCTCATATTTTATCTAAAGAACAAAATGAATAATCAACTTAGAGCTAGAAATTAACCCTCACTCACTCAAATATTGGTTTCGCAGAATCTCTGCAGCACCTTTATTTTTATTTGCAAATAAACTGTCGATGTGTCACCCAAGTCCTGGTCATCTCCACACAGCCCAAAGTTACCCCCCTCATCCCCCCACCCCACAAAAAAAATAATAATTCAGGCCCTCTGACAGCTCAAAGGGGGCATAAGTTGACCAATTCCCTTTTTAGCCATTAACTATAAGCACAGTGGCAGCTACTTACACAGCTCGGCAGCCAAGCTTTCACTCTTACTGATTAATTATTGTGCATAATAAACATCCTTGACATTTTTTTTTTAGATTTTCGTGTCATTGCTCCAATGACCAAAACTATCCATTTGAAGTGAGCATGCATGTTGCTCCATAAGATAATTAGATAACAGGTCATGTGCCTGTAGGAAAAGGCACTAGCAGGTTCCTTATTTCCCCATATACAAAATATATATATATACATTTTTTTCTTCCAAATGGAGGTTTGCTAAACATTCTTGATTGGACAAATTGAAACAAAGATGAACGGGATGAGATTTTTGTACAGAGCATTTTAACTTGGCAAAATTCGTTCCAAATTCGTTGAAGGACAAACGTAAAAGAGGAAGATGCAAGACTATTAGCACGTGTGTGTCAGTGAGACAGGCTGACCTGTCTTTCACCTTGCCCAGGTCAGCGGCACTTGAGACGGGTCAAAGCCGAAATGCAGCACAAAAGAATCATACAGTCAGCGTTTTTCAGCGAAACGCTCCAAGCAAGTGTCTTGGCCTCTCTCCACTCAGCGGCATTTCTGGGGACTGCTGCTTTTAAAGAGGGCCAAATAAGACCGTAGAGAAGATCGAATTATTTGATGTCACACTGAGACGCGTTGTTAAATATCAGAAGGAAACTATCTTGCTAAATTCGAAACCTAGAACGTTTTTTTGGGGGGTCGTTTTTCATCACATCTCCGTCAGTTATTTTGGTTAAGAACTGAAATTAGGCAGAGAGGGTGTGCATCAGGCCCCGAGGCCACACACGACAAATAGTTTATTATATTTTTATAACGATGCGATTTTAGACAGCAGTAACGTTCATGCACCGGAGCAGCAGTGCAGATCAGCAAATTAACAACGCTGGAATGTTCCAAATCGTGACGGTTCACGAACGTATTTAAAGCCACGCGTAGAATTTGAATCACATTTGAAACAGGATAATTAAGAGGGGAAAAAATCACCATAATAAAGTCCTGTAAAACGTCATCTCCGTCATCTCCCGAACCCCTCCCAATTCCCCTCCACTCCAGCCGGCCCCATTTTCCACGCAGGAATCAGCATTCGGCGTGTGTGCGTGACATCATACGCCCATGCAGCAAATGATAAAACGCCGTCTTACCGCAGTGCCGGCGACACACACCCCAGCACGACCGGCGCCTCTTCCACCTCGGTAGCCGACACGCAGCCCCCAGCGGCCGTCCGGCCGAGCGCGCTCCTCTCCGGCCCATCTGGACCCGCTCTCCGATACACAATGCGAATTATATTTTGTCTTGTCAAGCCATGGGCCATAAAGCAAACTTTAATGGCGTCACGTGTTTCCTGCCAGCCACTCACAAGAGCGCGCGGCTCCTTAAATAATCCTCTGAAGTTGCACTTCCGCAGTAATGGCTGTGAGCCTGCGGAGCAGGCGAGGAAGAAAGGAACTAAGGAAGGAAGGACGATAGGAAGCATGGAAGGAAAAAGGAAGGAAGGAAGGAGTGAGGGAGGTCAATTTTCGTGACACCATTGGGGACACGTGCACCGAAATGCACAGCTTGCATTTAACCCCCCCCCCCCTAGAAAATAATAAAATAATATCCATTCATTTGTATGTATTCTTGCTTAATTTATATTATTATTGTTATTTTTTATTATTATTCTTAATAATAATAATAGCCATAGCAGTAGTAGTAGTTGATCCCGGAATTGACATTTCATTAAAGTACCCCTCGAAAAAAGAGTCATACCGGAACATCCATTATTTGTATTTTTATTGTAGAATTTTATTTTATTTTTATTTTATGAATAATAATAGTTTTTATCTTATAATAAATCACCGCAATAACAACGATGATGCTGATGAGTGGGAGCAGTAGAAGAAAAATATCCATCATGAATACATTTAAGCACATCTAAAAATAATAATAGATGAATAGTATCCATTGATTTGAATTGTTGTTTTTAATTTGTATTCGTTCGTGTTTTATTTCGCAGTAGTAATAGAATTAGGAGTGGTAGTACCAACTGTGATGTAGCAATTATCATTACTATCAGTAGTACTAATCGACGGGGTGATAGTAGTATTAGTAGTACTGTAGTGGCAGTACTAGTAACATGAGGGGGCAATAGTAGTAGTATTGTCATAGTAGTAGCAGTAGAAGTAGTAGGAAGAGTAATAGTAACAGAAATATTAATAGTGGTAGTATCAGAGGGACTAGTAGGAGGAGGAGTAATAGTAGTTATTCTATTAGTAGTAATTGTAGTAGCAGTAGGCTACTCTTAGTAGTCAGGGTAATAGTAGTATTAGTAGTACTGTAGTAACAGTAAGAGAAGGGCCAATCGTAGTTCTTTAGTCGTAGTAATATTAGTAGTAGCAGTACAAGTAGTCGAAAGGGTAATAGTAATATCAGTAATGGTATGAGTGGTACAAATAGTTGGAGGAGTAAGAGAAATTTGGAGAATTTCGTTCAGTTTAATTGAACACCTGCATGGCAACAGGTGGACACAAACGTCAGTTGTACCTTCTGCCATCTAGTGGAAGAACATTTAACTGTTCTGCCTGTCACTATATGTCGCTGGCACGGACAGATGAACACAGGTAGCGTGTTTGTGTACATCAATAATTATTTTCGGACCAAATAAGCACATCTGATGATCCTTCACACAGTTGTTGGGAATCACTGACTTCATTTTAGTGCCGCCCATCAAAAGTGACGTTTTACAAGCGTACAGCCAATCCTCCCCCCTGTGAGGCACGTCAAGATGATAACGTTGATGGTGATGTATTCTGCACCTCATTCATCATAAATATCCTTTATCAATTACTATATGGTTGAAGAAATACATAGCAAACTATTTTTATGGCTAAATTCATGCAGAGAAATGCAGCATTACTGTCTATGACTGTCCCCAGAGCTCCTTTGAGGAGACAGGCAAAAGTAGTCACGTGACAGTGCTTCACAGCCAATCGGAGTGCAGCTCCATTGGCAAACGGAGGCTGACTGTTGGGCAACACCGCCTCCTGCTGGAGGTTTGTGTATTGCACCCCCTCCCCCCTTTTCCACTCTCCCGACATCCAAACGTTTGTACGCTGTAGTGATGCGAGAAGAATGTTAAAGGAGGCACCTGTTGGAAATGTACATTAACTTGAACTTAATTTCGTTCAGTTTTACAATAGATTTCTTTGCCTCTGTTTGTCAGTGGCTGACTTGAAGCGTGTTTTTACTGCAATGCATGTCTAAAGCCTTTACAGGCCTTTGTGGGCAAAAAAACGTCTAATTACACATTAAACCGAAAGCGCATAACAAATGAGATAAAAAAATATGACTTATTACACTGCAAATATTTTGTGACAGTCAAACAGTGAAGGCAAATGTCTCCATTTAATCTTAGCATATTGAAATCTGCAAGAATATTCGCGAGTCCTTTGTGGAGCATATGAACTTAATCAAAGAGTAATACAAATCTAAAAGTAAAATGCATATCGAAGTCCGGAAAGATGGCATGATTCCGTGTGTTTCCAGGCTACTATGCTGCTGCTGTCTGTGCTGTGCACCCTCCATTTTGCCGCATTGCAGTGAGGCTGTAAATACTTTCGCAGCTGCCTGTCAGGCCACACTGAAATACTGTCTTTGTTCACTCGGCCCCATCTCCAACAGCTGAAATCAGCGAAACGTCACCCCCACCCCCAACACCCAGCAAAAAGAAAACTAAAACAAAACAAAATAAAGAAACGGTTTGCATTAGGAAGCTATTTTGATGTCAACGTGACAGAATTGGCAAGAACAAGTTCGCTAAACTAGTCCAGTTTTAAGCGTTTTTACACTCTACACACTTTTTAAACACACTCTATTCACAAACAATAATTTCAAATGCATGTCGTACATTCGTAATGACAGGAGAAATGACTTGAAATGAAAAAAGAAACATCTCAGACAGAAGCAATCGATTGCTTAAACTGTCATTCGTGGACAATCGAAATCGCTCTTCGTTTCTTTAAATAAAGACGTTGTCACTATACATCCCCAAAAATAGAATGATGATGATTATTAGCTCATCTGCACAGTGCGTCCAAACGACCTGCCACGCACTGTTCTGCTTGGCATATGCAACAGGAAGCTGTCAGATTTCCCATGCAGTCGCGTGCACAACAACTTACAAATCGATGGCGGATAATCCATGTTTAATCGTCGACGTGGACTCGTTTGCATTGGACGTTGCCGGATCTGAAGTTGACCTCGATGAAGCGAGGAGGCGACTGGCAATTTTGACATCGTATCGCTTTGGAGAGCATATAGACGCAGAATGAGGTGATGGAGGGAGGAGGGGTACGTGGGATGGTAGGGAGGGTGGAGGAGGAGGGGGGGTTCAGCCTGCCTGCCTGCATGGGAAATGAGCAAAAGAGCCATGAAGACGTTTGCTGCCTCGCACACATGACCAGTGTCATCCAATGACAGGCCATAGAAGCTCATAAAGGCGTCGAGTGCCAAGCTGTAAATTGTGCTCTCACAAAAAAAGGAATTTCCACTGCAGTAACTCTTCCTATTTTTTGGCGCATAAAGGCAAGGGGCCCAAGCAGGCTCCTTTTCGCCTTCTGCTGCCTAAAATCTACAAAATGTTACCACTAAAGACGAGAAGTTATATGGAGCCATGCATTTTGAGATTTAAAAAAAAAAGAATTGCGTAAGCAACCTAGCCTAATAGTATAATTACCTTGCTCTATTCTCGACCTTTTGAAGATTTTTTTAAGAAAAAAAGTCCAGTTGACTCGATTCCCCACAGACATCAATCCCCCTACAATCTTTAGTGAGCACATGGATATATTTTTGTTGTGTCTGTAAATTAAAGATGACTGAGGCAAATATGTTATTCGCCCCCCAAAATTATATGTGTATGAGACTGCGCAGTATTTACAATGTGCATCAATACAAAAAGACCTCATTTCCCCAACCTCAGGCTTTTAATTTCGAACCAAGCAAAATCCCACACCAGGAGTTTACATATAATTAAAATGATTGTCAACGAAAATACATTTTTTGCTCGTGTCTAAAAGGTTTCAAGTCGTGCTGTTGTGCATGATTAATCTTGGATTGCAGGCTTTCTGTTGCTGTACCTTTTTGATTTTTTTGTTTTTATTCGCACTGCGGGCCAGTTCTGTGTTTTGTGTGAGTGTGTGTGTGTGTGTGTGTGTGTGTGTGTGTTTTGGTGTGCGAGTGTGTGTGTGTTTCATCCTTTGGTCCTTTGAAATTGGAATAAACGTTAGATTGCAAATAAACCCCATTGAAAATGTTTAAAACAATAGAATGGAGAAGGCTATTTCATCATCCTGATAACATAATTTATATATATATATATATATATATATATATAGCTGCTAAGCTTGAAGCCCATTCCTTAAATGTAACAGTAAGAGATAAAACATACATGACTGTTCTATATTATTAATATTATTAATCTTTTTTCTTTCATTTCTATTACATTTATGATAATTTCTATTAGAGTTACAGCATCTTCGGTAATATGATTTGGGCGCTGATTGGCTAGTAGAAATCACATGGTCTGACGGCCTTGAAGCGAGGTAGGCCGTGTACCATTTTCAGATAATAGGGGATCTTCATTCTTAAAATGATATTTCAAAGAATAGACATTTTTACATTGTTCAAAGAAGTCTGTTGTACTTTTTTAAATCTTTAAATTTCATTTCTTGTTTTATAACCAGCCTCAATCAGTTCTGCTTGGTTTATCAGCGTATCAAAACCAGACCCAAGCCAGCAGACTACAAAAATTATTGGCTCGTGACAAGTAGCGTAATAAAACAAAGAGCAAAAAAAATAGCTGTGTTGAAAGCCCCCCTCCCCACCCCCTCCAAAAAAAAACAATGCTCATTAATATCGCAAATTTGCAACACTCAACCTAACATAGTTTATTTTTCTTTATTTTGTGTTTGCCACCACTGTGTTGCTCTTTTTAACACATTTGTTTCAACAAAAATATTAAGTTTAGTCTTTTACACTTGACACGCAGAACGTGTGCATCCGCTCTCTTGGAAACGCGACACACGCAATAGTGTGACGTCACACGCAGGCGCCCCAATAGAACGTCACACTTGTGCTTTTGTCCTGCAGAAGAAAATATTGTCTTCGAGAATCTCACAGGAGCAACCTGTATGCCAGTAATAATAATCCTAAAAGTACCGTACATCGAACGATAACCATTTTTAATTCCGTGTATTATAATTATAGGCTGCTATTTGCCAAATGTAATTGCCCAATATACATTATATACATTTTTTTAATTGTTCACGATGTTTGATTTATTATTTAAATAATAATAATAACAAAAATAATAATCATAATAATAATAATAATTTTATTTTCATGTAATGTAACCTAAAGGATATTATTTGGGACGAATATTTTCCTAACCAGAGGCCATTGCACATTTTTATCGTCTTCTGAGGGCCTGGAATAAATATATGAAAACAACAGCATACAATTCCAACGCACAAAAGCTCAAAATATGTGGGTAACACGTTTTAGTGCTTTTTCTGACCGTCTCTCTAAGGCTGTATTATGTTTTGAGTGTTGCACGGCTGAGTGGATCAAATGCTATCACGGATCCAGGAGTCTTGTGGTTCTATTTGCTATAGTGCAGCAGAATACCACGTTAGTGATGAGCTATTCTTTTTCTACTTTGTAATTTAGCACAGTTCGAAAGTGGTGCGGAAGCTAGAAAATGAAAAGTGCACGAATTAATCCTCGTGATTGATCCAAGTGATTGTAATTAAGGCGACTAATCACTCTGAGCCTTAATATAACATGCTTTATACTGCTCCATTAGTTTAGATTTCCTGTAACAGCCTCACATTTTTCCTCTTGGCAGGCCTCGCTTTTATGACAAACGATTAAACGACTGTTGACCTCGCAACACACACACACACACACACACACACACACACACACACACACACACACACACACACACACTCAGGCATGGCAACCGATTTCATCTCTGTATTTGTATAAAGAACCTATGGGCTTGCAATTTAACGGAGTACAAATAGTCACTGCACATTTTTTTTAAATCCATTGCTTCGTTGTTTATGTTGCTGGCAACTTTCACTTTTACTCCATTACAACCACTGAATAAATTGGATGCTTTTATTTGATACTTTCCCCTTATCCATCATCATTCCTACTTACAACAAAATAAAAAAAGTATTGTGTAAATCCTGAACTGCGTAGAAGAGTCCTGCCTGTCTTATTATGGTCGCTCTTTCCGGTTTGAGGTCAGTTGATGCCAGGACAGATCTTTAACTGCACCACTGAAGAAAACAAATCAATATTAGTTAAAAATAGATACCCATTTCCTTTTTTGAGTACTTTTTCTTCCATTAGTCTAACTACATTACACATCAGAATATCACTTTTAGGTTTACCAAATGTCAGGCACGTTAGGACGACTTTCATGCAAGTAATATTCAACAATTCTTTGACCTCAACCAAAATTAATTTCTGTTAAGATTAAGTACTTTTACTTTTACCCAAGTATGACATTCGGGGACTTGTAAGACTTTTACTCAAGTAATATTCCACAAGATGAGTTTAACTTATATCAGAGTTATTTTCTTTGAAGATGCTTTTTTTTTTATTTTGAGTACTTTTTCTTCCATTAGTCTAACTACATCACACATAAGAATATCACTTTTAGGTTTAGCAAATGTCAGGCACGTTACGACGGCTTTCATGCAAGTAATATTCAACAATTCTTTGACCTCAACCAAAATTAATTTCTGTTAAGATTAAATACTTGTACTTTTACCCAAGTATGACATTCAGGGGCTTGTAAGACTTGTACTCAAGTAATATTCCACAAGATGAGTTTAACTTATATCAGAGTTATTTTCTTTGAAGATACTTTTTTAAAATTTTTTTATCGAATTCAAGTACTTTATAGAAGACTCATATCACTCTTGTATATGCTTCCATACATTTTCTATGAGTTAGGCTGTAGCCAAATATTTGTAGTATAAATGTTTCCACTACTTATTACAACGTATAAAAAGTATGGACCATCATATTTTATCAGATATTATTATTTAAAAGAAGCAATTGTTTTACTTTACAGTTCTTCCTATATGCATGATTATCTTACTCGTAACTACTATCCAGTTTTGTCCGTTGGTTTTGTAATTATATAAGCCAAATGACATCACGGGATACAGGGATCATTATTACGATTAACATTTTTTTGTCCTTTTTAACATCTTTTAATCAAAGTGTACATGATTGATCCCTCCTTTTGTCGCCATTTTGTTTCGTTGACACTCAAAGAGCCACAGCGCCCTCTAGCGCCAAATGGCGACTCTAGTGATCGTGTGAAAAAACAGAACACAACTGTGACCTAACCCCAAAAAGTTAATTTTGTGTCTTCATTCCGCATTAGGCGGGACTATGTAGCACAAGGGGGGGGGGGGGGGGGGGGGGGGGCGCAGGGGGGGGGTGGGGTGGACGACGTCGTCGAAGTGGAGTTTAGTTTCCCATCAGTGGGGCCCAGAGTTAAGGAATTAACGGCATGAGCACTAAGATGTGGGGTGATTTCCTGTGCAAGAATCCATCGGCCAGACACCCTTGTGTCCACATTTGGATTATCAGCAACACACGCACAAAAAAAAAAAGAAGGGCCCGGAGAGGGGAAAGGAGGCTTCAATAGGATTCGATGTAATTACTGACTGCCAGTACCAATAAACTCATTTAGGCCAGACGTCTCGCCATCTCTATGGCTTTATTTCTTCCTGTTCTAAAGTCATTAAAAGCCCACAAACTGGACAATGATATCGGCCGATCATAAACACCCCCATTGAAAAGTCTCCAATGAAACTTATTTGGGATGAGACGCGAAACACTCGGATCATTTGAAGCATGCCTCGTTCGCAGCACATGAGGTGACATTCATTTGGAATTACGATCGTCAGATTTTACAGAAAAGTATTCTTTATGTAGCTTACTATTTATGTCTCTGTATGTAAAAGGAAAGACATATAAATGTGTACGCACACACACACACGCACGCACACACACACGCACACACACACACACACACACACACACACACGCACGCACACACGATTAGGTACATAGAAGAAATCACCAACTTCGAGGCTCTCCTGAATATTTTATAAATATTTTAGATATATCTATGAGTTTGCAAATATGTTTTCACTTCTAAGCTTGTTGGCCAAAAAGCGGCACACGCACGCGCACACGCAAGCTTTATGCACGTTCAATGCACGCATGCCTGCTAAAAAAAAAAAATGGGTTCACCAAAAGACAGTGCGTCGTAAAAAATGTTGATATACAACGATCGAACAGCTAAAAACAACCCGTGGAGACACACACACACGCACACAGATGCACGAATGACTACCTCCAAATAAACGTGCAATTCTATCAGAAAGGTCAGATGTATTAGTGATAAACATTGTTTATTACTAAACGCATCGCACACACACACACACACACACACACACACACACATTTTGTGTGTCTAATGCACGCTGCCTGCCTCCAAATGTGTTCCAACAGAAAGGTCAGACAAAAGAACGGTGAAAAATCTTTATATACAACTAAAAGCAAATATAGGCCACACGTAAACACACACACACTCGCGTCCCTTTTTGTCACCTTATTCAATTGCAAAAAAAAAAAAAAAAAGATCAAGTGAGAAATGATGGCTTCGCTGGAACGTGATCCACAGTGTCTCTTGGGTGCCTTGAAATCAAATCATAGAAATTGTGTTTTTTTTTTTTCAAAATAAAAATCCAAACTTGTCCTGAGTGCAATCCTATAGCTGCTCCTTTCCGCCTCTCTCTCGGTTCATCTTCTTCATTTTCATCCTGCGGTTCTGGAACCAGATCTTGACTTGCCTCTCGCTCAGGCTTAGGATGCGGGCCACCTCGTAGCGCCGGTCCCGGCTCAGGTACATGTTGTACAGGAACTCCTTCTCCAGCTCTAGAGTCTGATATTTGGTGTAGGGACAGCGCTTCTTCCGACTGGAGCGTGCGTGGATCCAGTTCGCTGCCGGGTTGCCTGCGTGCACAAATTGGGAGCCACAAAAAAATAAATAAATAAATAAATAAATAAATAGGATTGTTTTTGGAAACACAAGAGAACCCTACATTCCCATCCAGGTGTTTCCTTACGAGCATCTATTTCGGGAGTGTTGTGATTGACCCCCCAATGCGCGCACAAAAAAGTGCAGAATCCTGTGTAATAACTCAAAAAAAAAAAAAGAAAACAGGGCGGGTTCCGTCCGTACTGGGCCGCGGTGTAGCAGTGGGCTCCAGGACACTTTTATGGGTCAGTAAAACATCCCGTTTTACGCAGTCAGCTCACACAGTTATAAATCAGCCCTGGGGGCGATTTGCATGCATGCGCTTCTACTTACTTGGGTCAACTTGTTTCTCCTCTTTGGGCTCGCTGTGGCTGGAAAGTTCACTTCCACTCTGCGCCCTCTCCGGACCTTCGGGGACATCCTCGACAAAAGGCCGACTTCGAGGCTCCTGGCCCGGCTTGGCGTCGCGGATCTTCGGCGGGGAACGCTCCGGCTTCGGAGCACAGGGCGCGCGTCGGCCGGGGGGGAATCCGGCGAAGCGGGGGACGAGGTCGGGGACCGGGTCCATCCAGGGTCGCGCCCCAACGCCTCTTGGGGCGGACTGGTGCGCGT
>NW_017806274.1:712962-728797 GCF_001891065.2 Hippocampus comes | reverse complement strand
TTTTGTCATCTTATTCAATTGCAAAAAAAAAAAAAAAAAGATCAAGTGAGAAATGATGGCTTCGCTGGAACGTGATCCACAGTGTCTCTTGGGTGCCTTGAAATCAAATCATAGAAATTGTGTTTTTTTTTTTCAAAATAAAAATCCAAACTTGTCCTGAGTGCAATCCTATAGCTGCTCCTTTCCGCCTCTCTCTCGGTTCATCTTCTTCATTTTCATCCTGCGGTTCTGGAACCAGATCTTGACTTGCCTCTCGCTCAGGCTTAGGATGCGGGCCACCTCGTAGCGCCGGTCCCGGCTCAGGTACATGTTGTACAGGAACTCCTTCTCCAGCTCTAGAGTCTGATATTTGGTGTAGGGACAGCGCTTCTTCCGACTGGAGCGTGCGTGGATCCAGTTCGCTGCCGGGTTGCCTGCGTGCACAAATTGGGAGCCACAAAAAAATAAATAAATAAATAAATAAATAAATAGGATTGTTTTTGGAAACACAAGAGAACCCTACATTCCCATCCAGGTGTTTCCTTACGAGCATCTATTTCGGGAGTGTTGTGATTGACCCCCCAATGCGCGCACAAAAAAGTGCAGAATCCTGTGTAATAACTCAAAAAAAAAAAAAGAAAACAGGGCGGGTTCCGTCCGTACTGGGCCGCGGTGTAGCAGTGGGCTCCAGGACACTTTTATGGGTCAGTAAAACATCCCGTTTTACGCAGTCAGCTCACACAGTTATAAATCAGCCCTGGGGGCGATTTGCATGCATGCGCTTCTACTTACTTGGGTCAACTTGTTTCTCCTCTTTGGGCTCGCTGTGGCTGGAAAGTTCACTTCCACTCTGCGCCCTCTCCGGACCTTCGGGGACATCCTCGACAAAAGGCCGACTTCGAGGCTCCTGGCCCGGCTTGGCGTCGCGGATCTTCGGCGGGGAACGCTCCGGCTTCGGAGCACAGGGCGCGCGTCGGCCGGGGGGGAATCCGGCGAAGCGGGGGACGAGGTCGGGGACCGGGTCCATCCAGGGTCGCGCCCCAACGCATCTTGGGTCGGACTGGTGCGCGTACGGGTGGTGGTAGAGCCCCTGCGGATGAACCGGCGGCCACGACGGGGGGAAGACGGTGGATTTGGGAGCGAAATTGCAGGAGGAGAAGTCAGCGAGGTGCTCCCCGGCGCCCGGTGGCCTGGTGGGGGCCATCGTGTGCGGGGGAGGCTGAATGAAGCGGGAGCCGTACACGTCCTCCGCGTCCGGACCGAGAACGGCGTCAGCGTAGCAGCTGGCGAGGGCGCCGCTGGAAGACATTTTTTTGTTTTGATGCGAGCACTCAAAATAAAACGACTCGCACTCTTAAGGGGGAAGCTCCCCTCTATGAACAATCATAGTATTTTTTGCTTGCCTGCGTCTGCACGGATTGGTTACACGGATCACGTGATCATATTTACTAATACTGCCAGTAAATCAAGCCTACCTTAATGCACCCCCCTTTGCTTTTTTTTCGTATTTTATTTTTTTCCCCCTCTCTCTAATTTGAATAGGAGAAATATAAACACGACTCGATTACGTGTGAACAATTAAGTAACTACAACACATACGCCTCGCGCGCTCACGTGAAAGCTAGTTCCGTTACTCTCAGTAAAAAAAAGCTTTATAGACTACTAGAATCCTAATAAAATAGATGTAAAAACACATTGTAAAATAAAAAAATAAAAAATGAACAAATAACAGGCTCCAATGTTCCTAATCGACTTGGAAACGTGTTTTTTTTTACACCGAGTTAGAATAAGCGGGAATTAAATATTAAGAGAGTAATAATAATGACGCTACTGACCTAATATATATGTGTGTATCAATAATGTTTTATGGAGTGTGTGTGATTATACACGTCATCTATAATAAAAAGAAAAGACTTGAGGAAGCACATCTGCATGTTCCAATTTAAATGTAGCTTTAATTTTTGTTTTGCAAAAAAAAAAAAAACAAAACATTTTGGACTTGAACCAAAGGTGAGCACTAAAATTAAAAAATGATTCTTCTTAGCCTCATTTGATATTTGCACAACTCCCTTTTTCCATTGTATAAAATTTAAAATGTAATATTAATAAGTACTAAGCTGTGTTTTTTTAATGAATCATTTCAGTTTCGACACAGAAAACAAACTACACAAGCAGTGTTGATCATTTTATTGCAAGAGATTGTACATGCCACACACATGCAACACATATAAAGCATACATGAACCTTGTTTTTGAGCCCATTTATAGGCCAGTGGGAACACATTTTGTGCTGAGCTCATGCTTCACACACAAACACGACCATACACAGAAATACACGGACAGTGGGCACCTATCTGCAGAAATCTACATCACACTGACCACTTTACTAGGGACTCCACACAAAACAATATTACAAACAACTCTGAGTATGATACAGTGTAATTGGACACTACTTCAATCACTATAGTATGGTTATTTTTGAAGTGGTGTTCAGAATGATCCCGTTTTACTTTGTTGGTCCCAAAAATGACAATTAATAATACAATTAATGTATCTATCTATGCCAGTGACGTATAGTGACACCTTTTTCTGAGATTTTTGTCAGTTTTTTTTTTCGAATGTAAAATAAGTATGTGCCTATGTGCTCAATACAAGTTGTGAAACGCTGCATAAGATTGTGTGAGTGTGCCTAATAAAGTGACCGTTGAATGGCCAGTAATGTAGGACCCAAATCGTGTGAGAAATAACACCAAGCAACGTCCACTGCCACAGTAAACCAAAAGTGAACGTCGTAAAGATAATACGAAGGTGCCTTGAGATACGAGTGACTTGCTTGAAGAGTTATTCCCGATACAATTTTTTTTTGGGGGGCTCTCGTGAGTGCAAATATTATATAAAAGCCCTGAACTCAATTCAGTTCACTTCACAATAAGCAGCGGTTTGGCAAATAGCGACCATTAAAAACAAAAGCGGTTTCAAGCTGTTTTTGCCACTGCGATTGAAGTTTACTGTCCAATTAAACATAAAACTAAGAGAATTTCCTTAGTATTTCAAATAAGCAAACTATGATGCCTTAGGAACGACCCCCCGACTAGCTTAATGCTAACATAAGTAGAAAATGCCATCGATATGCTAACAGTGAGCATCAATAGTCATGGTTTTACAAACCTTGAAGCATGTTGAAATACAAAGGATGGTAGAACACTCGAGACATACCGTATATCACAATACTCACAGACATATATTCTACGAAAAGTATTGAATATTATGGCAACTTACTGAGTGGTAGTAGAAAAAAAAAATCAATTCTTCTTCGTTTGTGTCTGTCTTATACAATGCTGCCTCCTGGTGGTCAGAGGGGGCATACCAAAAAGCGCTGATTTGCATTTTAGCATGAAGTTTTGATTTTTAAAAAACATTTAATGCTTTGTTGTTCTAAATGGACTGATCCACTACATTGTGGGTTTTTTTGTGTTTTTTTTTTTTTTTTTTACCCAAAATGACCCAAATGTTTGAGTTGGTCCATACGAAATGAATTTGGGGGTGGTTTTGTGTGAAACAATTTAGCAAGTTGAGTAAAATTAACCCCAAGTAGTCTATCATTGATGAGTGTACACAATGTTTTATTAAAGTACAATTTTATAGAGTGCTGTTTTTTCTTATTCAAAACAAAGAAAAAAATCTGGAACAGATTAATGGCATTTCTATTCATTTCAATAGGAAAAGATGATTTGAGTGTATCGTATCTCATATCTCAAGGCACCTGTGTAGTGCTAACGTGATGCATCAATACTACTACAGGGAATCCACATGACACTTCAGGAGAAAGTGAGATTGCAGTTCAATTCCCGCACTCGACCTTCGCGGTTCATCTTCTTGAGCTTCATCCGGCGATTCTGGAACCAGATCTTGACCTGTCTGTCGCTCAGGTTGACGCTCCTGCTGATCTCTAGCCGGCGCTCTCGGCTCAGGTACATGTTGAACAGGAACTCCTTCTCCAGCTCTAAGGTCTGATGCTTGGTGTAAGGACAGCGCTTCTTCCGGCCGCTCTTGGCTGTCAACCAGCTGCCGCTTTGGGTGTTGGGATTGTGATCTGGGAAAACAAAAACATATCAGGATTGAGACATGATGTCACACACATCCAAAGAGACACGTTTTAAAAAACTGCTGGGTTAAAAGTAAGACATATTGGGTGGACTAGCTAACCCAGTGATGGGACCAAAAGATGCTGGGTTATTTACACCCAGTGCAGTGGGTTGAGGATTTGACGCACCCCATTGGGTCAAGGTTTAGATCCAACAAGGGTTAACAATTACTCATACTGATGAGTTAAAGAGACCAGGAAACGGGTTACAAAAACTGAGGTCATTTTGTCCAAAAGTAACTTAAAATTTGGATCAAAACTAACCCAAGTTGGGTAAAATAGCGGACCCAGTTCAAAGCCAGTGCTGTGTTATATACCCACTGCATTGGGTTGATAATTTGACGTCATATATTGTGTCACTATTTTAATACAACAAGGGGCAAAAACTATCCACGCTTATGAGTTAAATCTACAAAAAAACAGTCCGCTCTTAAAACCCCTGGGTCAAAAAACAAAAGAAAACAAAAAATACTTTGGTCAAAAATTGGACCTACCCACTACTCGGGTTAATTTTTTCTTCCAGAAAATACCTAAAAAACTGGGTCAAATTGACACAAGTAGCAAGTCGGTCCATTTTTTTCTTTTTTTCTTTTTTTTTTTGACCCAGCAGTTTTAAGGATATATGAAATCCAGGACCTTCCTCACAAACAATTCCTTTCAAATCTGACAAACTCTGGGTTTTCCCCTCAACTTGGAAGTCCACAAAAGAGATCTGACGGCATTGGCTTAGTTCAGTGCACAAGAAAGAATACTTCCAAGTTCCAGGAGTGCAGGAAGGTGTGGTTGAGAAGACTGGAAATCGTTTGTGAAATTTTCTGACCCATCTCATATTTCAGGGGCAAAAAATATATGCATATATGTTTCCCAAACTGTAAAAGTCAATACATTGAGGCTATACCACCCATGGGGATAAGCAATATACTGTACTTCTAAATACACCCACAGTGAATGTACTCTTATAAAAATAGATGTAACGTACATCCAGAAAACAACTCCAATTTGTTGCCTCATGGTAAACTTGTGACAACTGGGGCACATCTCTCCCTTCTACACTAAGGCCAAAAGTGTTCAAAGTCACATGATGCGGAGTACAAAAAAAAGTAGTACGATTGGCGTGCATGTTACAATGTCAACTAATTTTTAAAAAAAAAATCCAAAGCCAAAAGTGGTGAAATTCAAACCCATATATCCATTCAACGATTTTTGTAACACTTGAAAGGACTGGAAAAATAAAACCTCTGTACTAAAGTTCAGGGTGCCAAGACATGAAAAGTAATCCAAACTAATATTTTGTTAAATCTATTTTGAGGATTATTTGTATATTTTCCCAGACCAAAATGTGGTAAAAGTCACGGATGGAAAAAAAAATAGAACCTTAATGGGTGGGTACCAAGCCATTCCAAAGCATAATAAAATTTAAAAATAGCACTTTGGGGATTGTTTTGTACTTTGTCTAGGTCTTGAAATGATGCCAAATTATTTAATTCCACTTCATTGCAAGTATTCGAAATTAATGACAAAAATAGAAGAATACCGTTTTGTGATGAAATGTCCAGTGCCAAGGGTATCCCAAGGTCTTCCTTTTAGGCTGCTAGCAAACAGGTTTGATCATTTGAGGATGCTAGCATGACAGGGTTTGATTCGAAACTGTTTCAAAAATAGTGAGGTTTGTTGTTGAATTTTTTTGTAACTTTTCTAAAGCCAAAAGGGGAGAAATGTCAAGATTAATAATGTGGAGGAAGGAAAATGTAGGGCTATTTTAGGAATTATTTCTATACCCCCAAACCAAAAAGTGATACCTGCAGTCAATGTTCAGGGTAAATAAAAGCTAACCTTTTTGTCTACATACTGCTAATAGCCCAGCGTGAACAGTTTAAAAAAATCATGAACGTCACGACGAACGTAGGAGGCTGTTTTATGTATAAAATAATACACCTCTTCAATTAAGGCCAAAAAGTGGCAAGCGTCAAGGGTGGGAAAAAAAAGTTGTACGTTGGAGGGTGTTATCATTGCAAGTTACAGTCTCAACTAATTGGGGCTAATTTCCTAAGGCTAAACTGCAGTAAAAGTCAAGTGTGAAGCGTTATTAAAAAAGAAAAAAAAAAAGAAGCAAGACAGAATGAAAGTTAAAAAAAAAAGATCAATTTCCTGACAGTCTCGTGACATTGTACAACGTCAAATTACACGATGTCGCTAATGTTATAATCTCAGCTCATATCAGGAACAGCGTGACTAAAAGGAAAAGTCGCTAGAGGGCTGAAAAAAAATTGGAAGTATATGGCATGCACCCCCCCCCATCATTCAAACACTCAAATAGGTTTTGCGTGACCACAGCTTACGTTAATTGTTCCGGTCAAAACTGGAACGCTTTACGAAATCCAATAAAACGGTTTATTGTCTTCAATGACGTCACAATCACTTTATTTGGAGTGTTTGCAAAGATCGGCACGAAATACAATGTTGCTGTTTTTTTTTTACTGATTGAGGGGAAAAATGAAAAGAACAAAATTATTAGCCTTTTAACTGATATTTTTTGGAGGGGATCTGGAACAGTTTAGTTTTATATAATTTCTTCTCAAAATTTGGGAGTTTTAGACTACAGTCCCTTAAATTTAATTCAGATCGATCCGGACTGATTGAATCATTACTTCACTGCTCGAATTTATGAAAGCACAAATTCACACCACGCTATTCATTTTCACAGTTCATCTCCGTTTTCACCACGTTTTTCATGTTTTCACACTGAATATTTATTTCCCTTCTCGTGTCAAATGGAACCCTGAACATGTGTTTCTACAGCGTAACATTTTAGGAATATTGCAAACATTTGGGCCCTTTTGAGAGGAAAATGAATAGTTCCTTCGGGGCTAATAATTCTCATCTTACTCTGTACATGCATGATTTCAATGCGTTTATTTCACCATATCTAAGCCCCTTTGCAATTAAAATGTACTGTCACTAAATCATTTAAATGTCATTTTCGCTTTCAACAAAACCGGAGGCCCAAGCATACTTTACACCCCCCCCCCGCCCTTTTTTAACTTGCATAGGAGAAAAGTTCACTTATAGTATTGCGGCCACAATCTTAACATTTGGCAAATAAAAAGTTCAATCGGGGGTATCACTGCAACGTATCGCGAACGCGCGCACGTAGGAAGAGAAGCGAGAGCGCGCGGGCGTCCAAAGCCTCTCATTAAACATTATGACTGCGGAGGCTTGTTTGTGTTTTATTTTCGCTTTTACGACGCTGGAGGCCAAACCCACCTTTGCCATCCCGCGGCACCAGCAGCTCGGGACTCGACTGTCTCTTGTCTTCCTCCTCCTCTTCTCCTTCTACTTCTTCTTCTTCTTCCTCCTCCTCCTCCTCCTCCTCCACACTGGATGTGCAGCGCTCCGCCGGGCTCGCCGCGGCCACGGGGCTGCGCGGCGGGGCGTCCTTTGTTGCGGGCTGCGGTTGCGGTCCGACCCGGTCCAGCTGCATCAACGTCGGGCTCGGCTGCTGGGGGCAGTGCTGCCTCGCGCCGGCGTACGTTTGGCTGAGTCTGAAATAGCCCGGAACTGGAACCTCGGGGGCGTCGGCTCGGTTCGGTTCGGCCGCAAGGGGGGAGTACGCGTGGAGGGGGCCGTCTGGCTGCTGGCTGACTGTTTGCAGGCGTTTCTCGGTGAACATGCAGCAGTTGCCTTCCTCCTTGATGCCCTGCGCGTACGTACAGTTGGGACTGACGGGCGCCTCTGCCAGTCTGCACGCCCTGCCCGGTTCGCCCCACTGGTGAGCGAAGTACGAGGGGACGCTCATGGCCCCGCCGTGGTGGCCCAGCTCGCCCCTTTTGGCCAAAGACGGCACCTGCAGTCCACAGGTTTGCATCACGTAGTCAGACGCGGGCGGCGTGTACGCGAAAGCGTCCATTAGGAAGGGGTTAGCCGCAGCGGAGTTGGTGGGGAAGGACATTTTGGCCGTCCTCTGGAAGCTGACATATCTGCGCCGTGAGTCGGCGTGCGCGCGGACCACATGACGAGCCCACCAATGAGCTTTGAAAGTGGCCTTGACACGCACTGCAGCTCAGCCCGAAGGCGCAGTCTGCAGCGACACCTAGAACCAACACTTGAAATTGGTTCATACGAAGCACTGCTGAGGTGGTGGGGGTGGGGGTTGTTGTGGTTGGGGCCTGGCAGCAGAGGCTGCGCGTGTAACATTGTCCTTTCACGAGAAAAAAAAAAATACGGTCACCTTATATACCAACAAATTTGGAACATCATCTCATCGCAATTTGTTTTCCTCAACGTCGTAATTTAATACACGATTTTCCCCATGTATTGTTTCACAAGCACAAGCAATATATCGATTTGTACAATAAGCAATATCTGATTCATGATACAAATGTTTTGCTTCTACTTTTGATTTAAAATGGTTTCACCTCAAGCTATGACACGTCTTCAAAGCACTCGTTCCAATCCAGAGACCACATAAGCAATGTATTTCATGTTTACGTCATGTTTTGTGGTCAACCACGTGGGTACAATTACATTCTGTAATTACTTTCCGGAATTTTCCATCTTTTTGTGATCAGTTCTCCATTGAGTTACTTCATTTAAAATCGATTGCATGTCAAGATTTTGCTCCACGTTTTTTTTTTTTTTGTCGTGACACACAATACTGTACAGCGCAAATGACAGAGAAGAAAAACTTGTTAAATACTTCTGGAAGGATGAAGAAATTTCTTTTCCCCAGAAAATAATTTATTCCATGCACGTGTAATTGGGTTATTTTGTTCCTGGTGTTGTTTTTGTCTGCACAAATGGCAATTTGTAAAAAGTGGCAGATAAAGCAAATTGTTGCGGGACAAAAATACATCGTTTTTTTTTGTTTTTTTTTTTAGTCATGTTAAAATTATTACTGAAAAACATTTTAAGCAACCAATTTTTAAAAATATTTTGTCCCTGCCACATTTTGAAAGTAGTTCAAAGCCCTACTTTTTTTTCAGGACATTCTGAACATTGAAATCGATTATGAAATTCTAGACCGTTTTCGTCAATGACGGGAAACACCGAACTGTAATGTCGTTTTTTATTTTCCTTTTACATGCGTCACCATACACACATATTATGTACACAATATGTCTCAACGACAAACCCTTGAAAAAAAATACGCGTGAGTATAATTGCACACTTTTTAAATATATCTTAAAGCAAAATACAATCGGGGTGGAGCACAGTTTTAGTGGGTGTTACATTTGCACCGAGACGTTAAATGATTGCACCGAGACGTTAAATTAGAGGATCTGTATAAGGAATCCTCATGAAATCCCAGCATAGGGAAAATTTGTGCGTTCAAGTTCAAAAAAAAAAAAAAAAGATTGTACATACAGAGAGAATAATTATTACACTATTTATGGATTATTGATCGGTGTGTTTTGTTACATATGAACTCGCCACTGATGCTCAAAATAAAGCTTGAAAATGTTGACATTAAATAAAATAATTAATCCATTCCATCGTAAAACTTCATCCACTATACAGGCAAAGTTTCACAGTAGCCTTTAACTATTGTCAAATGTCATACGAATGTAAAAATAAGTTACCCAGTGTTAATACGGTCTGAAAATGTACAAATAAATTCAATCGACAGACAAATGATGAAAGCGTATTGTGGCACTCTTACAAGATGACTCCTGTCACACACCTACAAATATATATATATATATATATATATATACACGCACATCCGTGGGACTGAGCCGAAAATAAACCGCAAAGCCGACATGTGTCGTAATCATTAAGCCAGTTTGTTTCGTAGATTGCTTCAACCCACTCTTCGAAATTACAAGGCTGCCCTCTTGTGGTCGTTTTCCAAAACGACGTACACAGTCGCCAATGTCATTTCACTGCTGGATTTTGATGGCAAAGCAATTAAACGCTTCGTCAAATTTATTTAATGCCCCCCCCCTTCTTTCCCCGGTCAATTCGAATTAAAAATACATCAACGCATCTGATCACATGGATTTAAGGAGAATGAGGCAGTCACACTCACGTCCATTGAGAAAACCCAAAAGTCCACATCCAGGTTGGTTCATGTTGAATGTCCAACATTTGTCCCAAAAAAAGATGTCTCCGGCTCCTTGGACATTTGCAACTGTACTTTGAGGCAGGAAAAGAAGGTCTGCATGTGGAGAAGTTGGATGAAGGCGAGGTTAAGGGGGGTGGGGGCCTCGAATGTCCAATAGCCCCTTATTTAGCAGTTTACAGCTGCTTTTATGATTGTGTCTAGACGGTTCAAGGTTTAGTAAACAATCCAGTGTGTGAAAGGAGGGGAAATAAAGGCGTGAGGAGACACATTTCTCCCAAGGCTTAAAAAAAAAGTTTCCCTGTCAGCTGTTATTTATTTAGTTTTACATTTTTGCTTGACACATAGACACCACATGACATGCATCCTTTAAATGGACATACGCACGAATAAATAATGTTCCAAAAAATAGTTGGTTGATCAGCCCAGGAGAAATTAATAAATAAAATTGAAGTAGAGGCGTGACGTCACACTGCCTTTTCGAACACATGGCGCCTGACATATGCAGAAGGAAGCAAGTCTTTGGCGAATATATATATATATATAGTATTGTTAGTGTATTTCTACTGTGTATCAGAAGAGGGGGTTGCCAGTGAAGTACTGTAGACGGTCGCGGTTGAGCTTCTTCTCCTTCATTCGTCTGTTTTGGAACCAGATCTTGACTTGGCGGTCGGACAGGTTGAGCATCCTGGAGAGCTGCAGGCGCTTCTCCTTATTGATGTAGACGTTGAAGAAGAACTCTCGTTCAAGTTCTCGGATCTGGTACTTGGAGTAGGGACACCTTTTCTTCCGTGACTTGCTGGACGAGGCTGGACACAAACGGACAAGACGGGGAATTGGGAAAGTTGGAAAGAAGGCAACAAAATCAAACAGAGATTCCTTTTTCGAAACGTGTGAGAAAATATACGCGAGTAACGCCCAGCGATTTCTTTTTGCGTGATCCAGCATTGCGCTTGAATTCATTTTGCGCTTATTTTTGCCTATGACTCACATATGTGCACCGAACGTGCATTTCACAGTATTTTGTTGCGCAATACAGTCCTCGTAGACATGCCCTATTTCCATGTAGTTCAAGCTTTTAGTTTTCCATCTCCAAACTCCAAGATACTGTTTTTGCATATTTAACAAATACAATTCAGTCAGGCTGTTCCCCATTGGTTAGCATCAGTAAACCACTTGCTTTGCAAGAGTTAGCTAACATTGATATCAACATATCGCGTGCGCAATAAAAA
Source organism: Hippocampus comes (assembly GCF_001891065.2). Classification (NCBI taxonomy): domain Eukaryota; kingdom Metazoa; phylum Chordata; class Actinopteri; order Syngnathiformes; family Syngnathidae; genus Hippocampus; species Hippocampus comes. The sequence goes on along the minus strand of NW_017806274.1, from coordinate 717,382 downwards.
AAATCATGAAAATACACCGACGTGTGACGCTATTGAATGACCGCCTAACGCAAGCAAAAGGTGCACGGAAATTTTTGAGGGGTTTTCAACCACTCCCAGTGAATTCCACGTAACTTGCATTAACATATGCATAAATTACCACGAGGTGCATATATATGTATATATTCTATGTTTGTTAGCATGTGCAAATGGCACGACTCAATAAAACGACTCCCTATCCCAGTAATGAGTTTATCTCTTCAAATTCAACTACAATCCATTTACGCCGTCTCAAGTTAAACGCATATGGTGCAGGATGCACACTTAACATGACCAAAGCAGGCACTGAGGCTTTCTCTCTTTATTTGACCATCGCTCGCTCATCCAATTATCGCCACAGGAAATGACGCTAAAAATCCCAAATGGTTATTCGTGTTCATGCAAAACAAATTCGACGATGAGGCGTTTTAGACTGACACAATCGTTAAATATAGTAAAGTAACCAGTCATATTTAAAATTAAAATCCAGTATTTCAGTAATTCGTCTGGTGGTTTTTAAATTAATCAGCACTATTTTTGTTTGCTTGTTCCTTTTTAGGCGCCCATGCGGCACTACTGAGATGAACAAAAGTGCACTTTTATCAACCCATTCCTTTCCAACTCAATCATGAAAATAGCACTTAAACATTTTTTTCCACTTATTTTGCGCACATATATGCGTGGTAACGTCAGCTTATATCTCATTCGTCCCCTATGTCGTAAATCAGGAATGCAACATTTGAGGTATAAATTTAAACACATTGTTTCCGGATATACAAACGTAATGGCGAAAGCTGCATTTAAATGAGTCTTTTTAAAAAATAGCACGGAAACATTTACTTTTAGACACTTGTATTCGCGCATGGCGTGTAACAATATTTCTTCTTTTGTAATCAGTATAATAAATTTAAAAAATAGGTTGTTGGTGGTGGGGGGGGGGGGATAAACTTCTTGCCTTTCAAGGTGATGTTGCCAGTTTATTTGTGACGCTCATGTTGCCAGAGAGAAACCTGGCTGGAAAGATGTAAATAAAGCTCTTTTGTGGGGCTCCTGATACAACAGGCTTGCCACCGGAGTACAGCAGGGCAAGCGCGCGTATGGTAACAGTTTCCCATTGTAAATGCCTTTACTGCCGTAAAGAACATCTTATTGGGATATAAAACGCTTTTGCATGCTTATAAAGCCGCACACGAGCGCGCGCGGCCGCGGCGAAGGACACGCCATTGTCCACGCTGGACTCTGCCCTAATAAAGGGGCGCTATACAACCCACTCTGCTGGCTGTTCTTGTCGCCACAGTTGGACGACGAGTCGTCGTCCACGCTGGCCGCCGTGTCTCCGGCGCGCTGGTCCACTTTGGCGTCCCCGGCCGCGTCCTCGGCAGCTTTTTGCCTGGGCTGCGGCGGCGGCGGCGGCGGCTCGGCGGCGTTCTTGTCCGGGTTGGAGCCGTCGAAGAACTGGTCGAAGCCCTGCGGCAGGACCCCGTTGCGTCCCACGCCGGGGAAGAGGTTGCAGGGCGAGCCGGTGCCCGCGTGGTGGCCGCCGCCGTACAGGTTCTCGCTTTTGAAGGACGACTGGATCAAATCCCGGTGCATGATCTCCTCCGAGGAGTAGTAGGACGCGTAGTTGCCCCGGTAGTGCCATTTGCTGGGGTGCTCCAGTCCGTAATCCCTGAAGGAGACCTCGCGAACAGGTTGTCCGATGTTGGCCGAGTAGGGGAAATTCACCTGGCACGAGGTGCTTTGCGGCAAAAAGGAGGAGACGGACGTGAAATCGGGTGTGGAGACGTAGTAAGTGCAGCTGGGCAGATACATGTTGGACGCGCGCTCGTCGTAGTCCGTCATGTCTGCGGCGACGGGTGGAGAAAGCGGAGGAGGAGACTTCTTCTCCGCGGCTTGTGTCCTTTCAACTTAGCCCGTTTGGCTCGCCAGTCCCGACGCGAGCAAAGAGCCGCGAGCGGGCTCGCTATACATCTTGATCGATTCTTGAGGTAATTGTGTCATGTGATCCACGGCCAAGAAATTACCATACATCAATATCGGTCATTAAAAAAAAAAAAGCCGTCCTGAGAAACTCATGTGAGACGGTGGGAGAGCCTCCATTGGCTCCCTGGATGCTGGGGGAAACTCCTCTCTTGCGCCATCGGGAACAAGTACAAGACGAAGAAGAGGAACTGCGATATTTTCATTCAGTCTCACTCATTGACAACAAGTTGACAAGTTGCCGTTCGCGAGGTTGCCCCCCCACCCCCCACCACCTCCTCCCACGCACGTCCGTGGACGCGGAAGCATTGACGTTGACCTCCAGCCTTATTAATGAAGGGCGTACGAGGCGGCAGGGAAAAAAAAACGCCAAGGCCACATGCACGTCCATGTTAGAACAGCAAGCAGCACAAAGACGCCACATGTCATTGTGCACTTGAAGCCTCATTGCGCCGGGGCGATATGATGCTTGGCGCACTTAAACAAACGCACGATGGCTTCTAATTCGACATTCTTTATTGTCCTGCGCGCAATAAAACAGACGCTTGGATAAATACAACACGTACCCCCCCCCCCCACACACACACACACACGTGCACACTTCCCTTCCCCACTTTCCATTCCCGTCCCTCGCGAGGGAAGTGATAAGCAATCGTACAAGAAATTAACTTGAGGAATATGCACTTAAAATGCAATTAAGAGGCTTGATGATGGCTCAAATGAGGATGAAGGGAGTGGAAGGACACGCGTACGAATCACAGTGCACGAATCTCAACCGTTGCGACGTACACGTGTATTATTGAATATGGCTGCAAATTCGTGTCAATTTATCGATGGATAGATAAAAGGGCTGAACGATTTTGAAAATCAACTCCAAATGGAGTTGTTTTCCTCGATGTTGAGACTATTTGATATCCAACACACGAACAATAAATTCATCTGAGTTAAAATGAACAATATCTGATTGACTTTATGCACAAAGGTTTCGGCTAAAATGCTTTCACCCTAAACTGACGCACACGTGTGTACACACACACACACACACACACACACACACACACACACACACACACACACACACACACACAAAAACCGTCTGCAGCATGCGTGTCAATAAATAAGTGCATAAATAAAAGACTAAATGTAGGACTCTACTTATAGCTGCATTTGCCAGTTTTGTCTTGTGCTCCCATGGCGACTACTGACGGATTACATTGTTAAAAAAAAAAAAAAAACACTTTAAAAATCAAAATGAGGAGCTGTGTGTAGTTGCAGCCTATAAATTGCTTGGATCGTCCGGTGTCTATGTGGCGAATATCTTTTTGCAGCATTACATTGCGAAAGGAGAGGAAAAAAAGCACTATTTTAAAGGTAAAAATGGAGAGTAACTTTCTTGTTTACCCTTCACTGAACCACGCGCACTGTGTGTGACGACTGCAAACACGCCCGCGCGCGCGCACACACGCTCACCCACCCAATAAACACATTATGCAGTTTTAAAGCGTTACGTTACCACAGGAAAGGCTAAAAGGCCCAGAGCAGTAGTTTTATCTCCGAGAAAAGTTTTACTTTTATTCTATTCTATTTATTTACTTGAGCATCTGAAACCCATTGGCTCCCTTCTTTTCTTATGTGAGACAGATTAAAGGGACAAAAAAGATAATTTGAAAATAATTTGTCTCGGAAAGATGCTCTATAAGCACATTGACATATACTACAAAATATTTTTATGACAGAATATTACAAAGCTTTATTTTTAGATGTGCTTCTATTTAAAAGAATAGATTATTCCAACAAATAGAGATGTATTTCATAATTTAATGATTCTTGCATGTTTTGAATGATGAACGAGTCTTGCATATTTTTGCTTCTCTTTGACACCCTCGCGTCATTATATTTGCTGTAAAATATGCCACGTGTTTTTATTTGAAAAAACACACACACACACACACACACACACACACTTATAGACGAGGGAGATAAATAGAACTGGTTCATTTGTACGATTCTGTTTATCATCTTTCCTTCCCTTCTAATAAAAATAATGTAAAAAATAAACTCAGTCCAAATGAAGTGCAGTCACTATTTCCAACAGTGTCTTTTTTAATTTTATTTACTTTACTGCTAACTGTGTTTAGTATTTGTAGCTTTTTCGTCCATATTTTTCAGCACAGTTATGACCAAACAACATTCCACGAATACTCTTTTTGGAAAACTCGATCCTTAAAATATGTATGGATCAATGGTTGTCTCACTCATATTCTGAATCAAATTAAGTCTGATTTTATCAGTGTCTGATTACGGAAACAATAAAAAGCATATTGACTAAGAACCACACCATTTATTTAACAAGGGAAAAGACCGACTTGGCTCACAATTGATCATATTGGTTCTTTTTTTTTCACGGCTAATATATATATAT
>NW_017806274.1:693628-712925 GCF_001891065.2 Hippocampus comes | reverse complement strand
TCTCTCTCTCTCTCTCTCTATATATATATATATATATATAGAGAGAGAGAGAGAGAGATAGATAGATAGATAGATAGATAGATAGATAGATAGATAGATAGATAGATAGATAGATAGATAGATGTTAGGACACCGCAAAAATGAGAATGCGTGGGAAGCTGGAATGCTCAGTCCACTAACTTGACCTTAACTTTGTTTTGGCACCCCCACTGTCTTTAGGGCCCTGAGCTAAATGACGCTGTCTGGCCGCGTTTTGCCGCAATAAAGCAATAAAGTCACAAAATGGGGGGCGGAAACGTCGCACAGAGGAAGCGAGCCTTTGCAGCAGCAGTAAAAAGTCACCAGAAAAAAAACACACACAAAAAAAGATGCATCGTTTGAGGTCTTAGTTATCTTCCAGAGGGCAATACCGCGGTGAGGACGTGTTACCACGCATTTTAAATCAGATATTGGAAGAATAATGTATTTTGAAGAACAAATTCAAACCCAGCATGCTCAAGAGTGTTTCAAGCCAGGCTATTCAATTCCGTTGTTGAATGATAATGGAATTATAGTGACCTGAATGTGTATCAGTCTGCAATTTGGAATCAATTCTAATGCTAGAAGTTGCATGTTTGTATTGTGACTTTACACATGAAATTAACCCTTATTCGCACCCACGAATTTCTCATGTCTGGGGCTCGAATAAACTCTATCCTTAAAATAAGATCTGCTCGTCCAGTTTATTGGTATGGGCAATGGAAAGCGGTTAAAACCAAAATCCAGTCAGACTGTTTAATTTTATTCATTTTGAATGCATAGATTTTTTTTCTACCATCATCTGTTCAATTTAAAATGCTGTAATCCTGTAAACTGTATTTTAACGATGTGAAGCATTTTGTGAGTGCCTCCAATAATAAAACTGCCTTACTTACCTAAATGCAGCTATAGTCACCTTCAATTTGTGTGTGCGTGTGAGTGAAGACATGTGTCTGTGTGTGAGAGAGAGAGAGAGATTGAGTGAGTGAATGGGTGTGTATGTATTTGCATGTGTGTGCTGTGAGAGTGTGTGTGTAGGGTAGCGTACTGTTGTTCAAAACAAAAGCTCTGATTTTCCTTGAAAGTGACACGAGTTGCTCACTGGCCCGTTGTTTTGTGGAAGTTGTATAAAAGATAGTTTAGTAACAGTAACAGCTGCCGTATAGTTTTCCTCCCCCTCAAAACAAAAATACGAAAAATGAGGAAACAGACTTTCAAACACTCAAAAGTGAATACTTGATAGCTACTAGTATTTATTATAAACAACATGACGTCATCCTGCTCGATACAATCCTATTTTGTTAAACGTGTCCATTAATTGGATAAAGCGTATGGAAACAGGTTGGCCAACAAGAGAGGTATTTCTTTAAAAAATGGTATTGCGTAAATATAATAATTACTTTTAATTCTACATGTCATGGACAAGTACTAAAAATGCATTTCCGTCAGAAATCGCTGTTTATTTACAATATCCGACCAATTCCGTATCATTAGCTTAACAGCACAACCGCCTAAATAAACTTGAACTCGTTACCACGATATCATTAGCCTAATAGCATCGTAGCCTCTCAGTCATATCTGGATATTTTCAGAAAATGAGAAAAAAAAAAAACAGCAAGCATTTTGTTTTTCTTGATATCGTTAGCTTCATACCTTCATTGCCAAACTCGTTTTACACTTAGGGCCCATATTTGTTAGCCCAATAGCATAGGTGAAGTCAAAAACAGAGGGAGGAAAAAAAACTAATCCAGCAAGCAAAAAAAAAAATATGTTTTTAATATGGATAAACTGCTAGAAGTGTGCTTGCTCAAAATGTTTTCCCCTCTTTTTCGTTTTGAGGAAGCGTTCATCGACGTCATAGGGAACTATGCTAGTAAGCTAACGGCATTACGCGCCAATTTTATTTATTATTTTTTTGTCACTGGATTCTAAGTCATCAAGGCAACTTGGACACTACTTGTTTATTGAATATGTTCCGTTCTCTTTGATTCCTGAAAACGTTTTTAAACATGACTTAGGCAGCGAAGCTATTAGGCTAAGGTTCTTCAAACTTGGAAATAATTCACATTCCAGCAGTGACCATCATCACTCTTCATATTCCCAAAGCGTAGTTAGGGGAACAAAAAGCGTATTTATTTACAATAAAATGGATCGAATCAAATAATAGACAAGCATGCATATGTGTAATACGTCTAATCAAATGGGCGTCAACGTGAACTTGAGCTTCTCGACACACACAAGACAGAGAGGGGAAAAACGCACATCATAGTTGAAATGGTCACGGTGGAGTTTGGGGCGCCTCCAAACCAGCCACCGCCAAGTGTGAAATGTCTGCCGTGACGGGGATTCCAAGCATTTCACACAGGATTTATAAATAAAAGCCCAAGCCAGTCAGTCGTGGCGTGACGTGACGTGGCGCTGCTGTGGTGGTCCACCAGACATGTAGCGTTTCTTTCTTTCTTTCTTTCTTTCTTTCTTTCTTTCTTTCTTTCTTTCTTTCTTTCTTTTTTTTTTTTTTTTTAGTCCATCAATAAGGAGCAAAGACTTGCTCCCGCATCATGAGTCTCTTCTTCTTCATCCTACGGTTCTGGAACCAAATTTTCACCTGCTGGTCGCTCAGCTCCAGTCTGTCCGACAGCTCTTTGCGCTTCTGCCTGTTGATGAATTCGTTGAGCAGGAACTCGCTCTCCAGCTCAGCTAACTGAGGCTTGGAGTAAGGTTTTCTCTTCTTTCGGCTCCTCACCTGCTGGGACGAGCACCAGGGGCCACCTGCACGCACACCCACGCACACACATACACGTACACACACGCGCGTGCACGATTAGCCTTCTGATATAGGTTTAATGTAGCGTGAAAGATAGCTATGCAGCTATCTATCTGTCGATGCAAATCTAGTGACACATGGGTGGCAAAAAGGGAGCTACAATATATCATAACATTTAAAAATACTTAATAGAGAGTGTAAGTAAAACAATTCCACTGTTGTAAAAAAAATTAAAGTTTTACACAATGCGTTTAAGCGTATGAACCATTTGATATTTTTCGATCGATCTGAATTCAGATCACACACACGGGACAATCGATGTTGTCCGTATTTGGATACACCGATACGATCTATATTCGTCTAGACAGAGTAAAATGCACCCCAGAGGGAATTGTAACCATGCATGGCTGAAAGGAGCTAAAAGATAAACCAAAATATTTTGGGAAAAAAGTAATTAAATGTCACTGGAACGATACGGAATGTCGTATTTGCAAAAACGTGATTTTTTTTTCTATTGTTTGCGCACCGTTCTGTACAATGCGGCAGTTACAGGTTTCTCACAAGTTAACTTGTAGAAGTGCCGTGTTATCTATGCTGCATGGATATATGGCAATGACAAGACATACAGCACATTTGACAATAAAGTTGTATTTTTTCCGTTTGACTTCTGTTTTAATCTCAGCTGCAAAAGAACAAAGAAATGGCACCGTTTTGTGCGAACGGTGGAGCTTAAAATACTCGAGAAAAATGTACGTGAATACCATTTTCCAGGAACTGGGTCAAAGTTTTTTCTTTTACGAAATTGTGTTTACCTGTAGTGATCAATACCTTGTTAATCGATTGATAAAGACATTGTGACGTCTATTCTAATTTACCTTCGCAGCGAGAAGCACCGACATGACGTTCAGAGTGACGATAGTGCGGCGTGGATGGCGAAAGGGATCTTAAAATATTGAAGAAAATAATTTCTAAATGATTTGTTAATGATATTCTGAATGAACCAAATTCAAGAGATTTTTTTTGTCTATAAAAAGCTGTAATGGCCATGACAAACTGAAATGATCTATCTATCTATCTATCTATCTATCTATCTATCTATCTATCTATCTATCTATCTATCTATCTATCTATCTATCTATCTATCTATCTATCTATCTATCTATCTATCTATCTATCTATCTATCTATCTATCTATCTATCTATCTATCTATCTGTCTGTCTGTCTGTCTGTCTGTCTATCTATCTATCTGTCTGCCTGTCTGTCTGTGGTGATGACAAACACATGGTGACTTCTTCGATTTGAGCTATACATATTTCCATTTATGACAGAATATATACGTAATACCGTCTGAGGCACTATATGGGTGACTAAATTGACCTGAAATGTAGAATAAAGTGAATTGAATCCAGCCTGTTGGAAATTATTGCTCCATTTCACAAAAAAAAAAAAAAAGTTTATTTAAAATGATTATTTTTGTTTCAAAAGGTGTCAAAAAAATAAGGTGACTATATTTGAATGATTATACTCTGGTATTACGCATAATTCTTCCAGCTGTGTATCAGAAACAAAGGAGACAATCGCTTTAAGGAGCTGACATGGAACCCTAGAGTATTTATGTTTCTGTCTATCTGCCTGCGTGTCTGTCCATGACCTTGAAAGTGCTTGAAAAGTGCTTGAATTTGATCTTGAAAAGGATCCCGCAGAGAATGAGTGGTCCACTTTATTTCTTGCAGACGTAACAGTGCTTGACAATCGCCGACAGATCAGAAAGCAGTTATACACATGTTGTAAATAGACATAATTGCAGGATATTTCCAACAGCGAGTTGCTTAACAATGGGGGGAAAAAAAATGGGCTACTTGACCTTCAGCAAAACACGCGAGAGTGGAAGGAGGCCGGGCGATGTCTTGCTGCTTGTTGTTTCCGTGCAGTCGTCTCGCGCACTCCTGCTCCAGATGGCCCGCAAGGGAACCGTGCCCGTCCAAGTATCCTCGCAGCTCCTCGGCGTAAACCTCGTGAGGTGCGCCCGACTGTGGCGCCTTGTGGTCTGCGCCCTGCGGGCACCGCGGTGGCGTCTCTTCCTGCAAGGGAGACTTGGCCGCCTCGCCGATGTTGTTGTTGGCGACGGCGGCGGCGGCGCCGTTGTTTGTTCCGGGCGCGGTCGAGTTGGGGCGAAACGTCGGGCAGTAGGTTCCGAAGGCGCGGCTCTGCGCGGGCGCCCCGGACGCGCACGAACTTGACCACGGGAGCGTGCACAGCTCTGCCCTCCGGTTGTAAGGGAGGTGGTGATGATGGTGATGGTGGTGGTGGTGCAGCGGGGGCATGTGGTGCGGCCCGGGGTTGGCGCCTCGCAAGTTGGACAAGTAGAGCGTCTCGGGGGTCAACAGAGGTCCGACGTAGCCCGGCGGGCTCAGAGGGTTCCGTTCGCACATTGCCATGGAGCTGGCCGCGCGCACGCTGCTCCCGAAGCGCCTTAGCAACTTCTCAAGACTAACGGCTAGCTAATTGGTGATTTGTCAACGGGTGCTCACGTGATATGCAAAGTGCGCACGGCGGCCCCACCCTACGTGAAAGCTCCAAATAGAGCGAGACCGATCATTCCACGATGGTGAGCATAGTGTGTGTGTGTGTGTGTGTGTGTGTGTGTGTGTGTGTGTCCCTGTGCGTGCCTCTGCGTGCCTGAATTCATCCATTTTCACCGTTCGTCTGATTTATGGGCATAAAAAAAAACGTAAAGCCTCTATGACAGGAGCAGGAGCTTTTACTTTGGGGATGCACACGAGAAGTTTTTCACAATAAAAAAACACAACTTGTATTTTTTGGGGGGAGGGCGGGGGAAGGACAGTCATTTAAGTTAGGACAACTTTAAAATATAAATTATTGACATTTTTGGCAACCTTCGTTCGCACAACAAACCAAGGAAATTGTTTGCTCCAAAACACCTCGCTAAGTTGGGGGGGGGGGTTTTGGGGGCATCAATGGGATAAATAATTCTGTAAACTATTTCTTTGTAGAAAATGCGGGAAAGACAATTTTCTTTGCAAAACTTCAATATTTGGTTGACTTGCCCTACTTAATTGCCCCTGACTCGCGTGAGGACAAGCGGATCGGATTTTTTTACCAAGTTACTTGCTTTGAAATTTTTAGTTCACGCAACTTTGTTATTATTTCTTTTACAGCGTTGTTGGGCCAACAAAAAGAACAAATAATACACAATTAAACCTACCAGGTCGTAAACAACCCCTATTTGGGTTAAAAATTGGACCAACACGCTACTTTTGTCAATTTGATCCAATTTTGCGTTGTTTTGGCTAAAGAAATATTCAGTTTTGGTGATTGTTTGGTACAAAACAACCCACGAAGTTGGGTCAAATTGACCCAAGTAGCGGGTCATTCGAATTTCGGACTCAAATTGGGTTATTTTTGACCCGCAGTTTACACAAATAATACTGAAAAAATGATGCCAATACGGTCAAAACACACCACATTTTGACTCACACCGGTCTGCTATCTCATTATATTTCGTATTTATTACGTATATGCTGTGTCAAGCATTTCAGTTGTTTAAAAAGTCAAAAGGAAATAATAGTCGTTATGAGGTATAGTTAAAATGAACTACAACAATCCTCAAAATAACTGCGAATCAGTATCAACATTTTCCTTCACACCACGTGTGAAGCACTTTGAGTTATCTTTATGCTCTATTGTTACCTTAAATGTTCTCGTTAAATGGACGTAGTAGTTTTTTTTAAACTATTGCCTTGAATAATGTTCAACATAACTCAAGACCTTCTGGACCACGTTTTCATAAACGCATATGAAACACTATGTGAAGGCTACCTTTTTTTTTTGTATTTATGTATATCACACAGTAATTCATACCCCATTTATACTTTTCCCATGAAACCACGTTTAGGCTAAAAGACAATAATTGTCATTTTTGTAGTTTTTATTAAAAATTCCACCCTCCCCCCCAAAAAAAATCTTAGCACAAAATCCCCCATACACCCCAAACCCCACATGCAATTGCTTGTACGAATATATGAATATTCAGATTCTTATTCGGTGTCTGACCACAGTTACAAAAAGCACTTGTGTTCATTATAAATCCCGAAAAGGGACATTAAAGACTATAAATACCGCTTATTGTATACATTTTGACTTATTTCAAACCAAATCAAAAACGCCCGAGCAAATGGAACGTTCCAATAATTCTTTTTTTTTTCAAATTCAGAGAGTCGTCATCGTTATAAAATGATGCTGATGCATCTTAGGACTGTTCTTTTTTGTGCAGCAGCATTTGAGGGTCACCATGCAACAATGAAGCTATTCTGCAGCAATCCTTCGTTTATTGGCCACTTGCATAACGCACCCAACCAAAGAAAAGAAGAATTTAGTACATAAAAAAAAAAAATCACTGTAAACAGGGAACGTTGCATAATGTGCTCGAAACATTGGACTTGATTGTTTTTTTTGCTATAGGAACAAAATCGAGAATTAAATTTTAACGTCTGTTTTCAAATCAACAAGAATACAAAAACAAGACGTGCGGAGACGCCGAGCGTTACCTTCATGGTCACAAAACGGGGGAGTGGTATAGTTCCAAACTAATACATGTAAACCATTTTTTTTTAAATCGTCAGTATGCAAAGCTAAAATGTCTCGGCGTGTTTCATTCAACATCCCGGTTAAAGCCATGAATGTTTTTTATCGGGCAAAGAAAGGCACGAAAAAGTAGGTTAATACGAAAAACAGATGCACGTTTTTTCCGTGTTAAGCGAATGCGAATAAACCAACGTCTCGTGCGGCCTCGGTGTAGAACAACCTCAACTATTAAACGAAAAAACGACTTTTCTTGACAAGACCATTGCTCTTTGAAGGTTTGCCAAAAGGGGACTCACAATAAAGGATTTGGTGGACGTTTATTTGGAGTTAAATCGTGTCACGGGGGGCGTATTTCGCAGGTATTTATTCACACATAGAAAGCGTCTTGAAATTGGGGAAAAGTTCCTCAACGTTAGTTCGTGTATGGAAAATATGTACATGTTGTGTTGTTTTACGGCTCTTTGTGTGAAGAGCTTCACAAGTGTGGTTTCCTGCCAAAGAAGCTCTTCCTTGCACTATTGTCCTTGGTAATAAACTTGCTGCCTGTGTTGCAGCCGTGCTGCTTCTCTCGTTCAAGTTCTCTGCTGCTCTGCACGTCTGTCTGCGACACACACACACACACACACACACACACACACACACACACACACACACACACACACACACACACACAGGGGTGGGAGACTCTTCACGTCTCGATTGGCACCTCTTTGCAAGATAAGTTCTGTGCTGTGTCTGAAATATAATTATAACATTAAATTAATCAAGCTAACTTTTGTTGTAAGGCTTTATAGGATTGCTTTACAGACACATTTTACAGGCTAAAGTGTGTGTTCCCGTGTGTGTGTGTGTGTGTGTGTGTGTGTGTGTGTGTGTGTGTGTGCGTGTGTGTGTGTGTGTGGGTGGGTGGGTGTGGGTGTGGGTGCTCCAAAGGTTTCCAAAAAGCCAACTTGAGACTTGTTTTAAAGGGCTAACCTTACAAGGGTGACGCAGTTAAATCCCGATTCACGCCGTTAACAGACTGTAAAAGTCAAAAGTATTGTTGAAATCTTCACGCTTTTCCGTCGTATAGCCAGCTTTCGTTCGTTTAAGAACGAGCAAATGGTTTGTTATAAGTGGTACGTTCACATACAGTTAGCCGAATGTATAGCAGAGCTGTCATTTTTTGGAACGTTTTCGGGAAAACAAGAAAAACATAAAACAGCAACCAAACGACAAAAGACTCGAGTTTCTTCGATTCACCCTTTGGAGTGTACAATTGGAATCTGCACGTGGAGAAACAAAAAAACAGGGACAAGCTTATTTTTGGGCGAGCACGTGACAGTGTGACAGGAAGTGAAATTACGCAGTCAAATATGCTATTAACCTAACGATGGCATACGGGACATTTTATTAATTCTATTACAGAACGAAGAGCTGAGCTCCTATAATTGGTAATACAGTTATTATTTCCCTATTGCAGTTCCGTTACAATTGTCGATATTTCGAAATGCAGATCATACAAGTGCACATTTGTACGTGCTTGTTTCCGGCTGCGCTGGGAAATTATCGTCTCATCAATTAAAGAAAGATAAATTCAATAGGATCAAAACACAATATAAGGTATTTCATTTTAATTTTTGGCTTTCGATAATTAACTTTGTTTCAGCTCTTAAATTGAGTTTTTTTTTCCAGCTGTTGAATTGGTTCAAATCACACCGTCTTAATTCGATTGTTTTAAAGGACGCCCAGTTAGCAGAAAAAAATCCTTGCGCTATACCCCTCGCTCCATGTATTCCCCGTCAGCGTTATTTATAGTGTTCTTTTGGCCAATACTAGGATTAATGTAAGAACCATTTGGTTTGCATTGGAACCACTTGTTAAACCTAAATTCCAGTATCCAAATGCGGTTCCCTTTGATGCGTCCTAGTCAAAGAACCACTTTTTAAAAATATAGAATCTTTTTTAGTGGTTTAAAATGCTTCTTGGAGAACTACACAACCTCTCATGTGAACGTCTGATAAAAGAGTCGTGTTAATGCTGACTTGGGAATTTTATGGACAGTGAACGAATGCAACCAGTGAGATGTTTAACGTTTTTAAATCAGGGATTCTGTTAAGTCGAAGTAAAACGGATAAAAAAACACGTTTAAAGATTATATTTATTATTCATACATTAGCCTCGCAGTCACGAGAAATGTAAAACTCAATACAGAAGAGTGTTCTTTTTTTTGTGTCTGAATTGCACATGAGCCCTTTTGCACAGTTCTTTTATTATTGTTCTGCTGTGTCTCACCAGAAATTATTGTTAGTGTTTAACTGCTTGAAAGAGGAGAAAGAAAACGACTACTTTCTGTGCTCACGCTAACACAATCACTAACTGGCTCCTTAAATTGTCCTGTCAGCACTTTAATACGACCAATGGGCAATTCTCTCGCCGCCATTCATTTGTATTCCGCACAGTGGCTACTGTGCATATTCAATTAATTAACAACAGTTTAGTATCCCCTGAACTGTATTCCATTAAAGCTGCTATACTAATTCACACTTTAAATGGTCAATCCAGAAGAAAGCTGAATAATGCCCTTGGTAAAGTGAAATCAATCTATCTAACTATCCAGCTAGCTAGCTCGCTGTCTGTCTGGCTGTCATCGAGCTATCTGTCACGTGGGTGGTTGTGTATTTGCAACACCCAGTCGAGCATGTTTTAAATCTGAATTGAAAAACAACAAAAACAATAAGGAAGGTGTTCCACTTGGGATTATTTATTGTAACCTGGAACTATTTGTTGAAACCTGTATGACATTTAAGGCTGACGTTTCGATGAACGTTATGGGCGCTGGCTGTAACTGCAACGATTGCTCACTAGATGGCAAGCTAACGCAAGCAAACGGGGCCTCAGACGCCATTGGAGCGTAAAATCAAAATAAATCCCTGCAGTGCTTTAAAAAACGACCTCAGGTTTGATTTAGTATTCATTTTAATCACAGCCTATGGGCCTTGATATTTTACACAAGGTCACACGTTTACTCATCTTGTGTGACTCATCTTGGCTTCATTTTATTCCTCAGTTTAGATGATGCAAACGGCAATTGCAGTGAAGTTGGGAGGTTGGGTGAAATGTAAACAACACACAATGAAAATTATTCTGAGACTTCTTAGTCTATAGTTTGAAGTGAAAAGGTTTAGAATAGATGAATCAGTTTAAAGCTGGCGCAACGTGAATGCAGACAGTCGAGTGGCTCCAAGTTCCAACACGTGCGAGGATGGTGAAGCCACGAGAGGTTGCAGTTCTGCAAATGTCCACTAGATGGGGACGAGTACCCACATGTTCTCAGCTTGTTTGGTCTGCGGCTTCTGCCTACTGCAGTCAACATACACATAAATGCACAATTACAATACAATACATTAATAAGTAGGTACTCACAACGTTTTGACTCATTACAAAAACTGTTTTAGGCATTTAATTTGGATGGAAACATATCAGAGTAGCACCGTCGACTACTGATTTCAATGTCTGCCTCACAGTTGTGAGATTGATGGTTCCAATCTGGTTTCCTGTGCAATAATTGGGAAGGTGCAACAACATTAAGGACACTGAAACCACTTTAGTAGTCACAGATTGCCCATCTTAACACACCCACGCCTCAAAAAACAAAAACAAAAAACAAACAAAAAAAAAACAAAAGACGAAGGAATGAAACAATTATGTAGGCCATGCACATCACTATACATCTACCACAAGACTTCATACATTCATGAACATATAACTTGATCATAAATTACCATAGTAGAATTTTGGATGAAAACATAACAATAGCCAGTGGAACCTCAAATCAAAAGACGAAAGACACTAACATCGTATGTCTGCCAATACAGTGAATGACTTAAATGCAACCGAATTGAACTTAACAAATGTTCTGTAGCCTACAAGTTGCACTAGTGTGCACATCCCATTATAACTGGAAACGGGACTGTGTTCAGAATGAACACAGTCACATTTAAACTCATATTAAACGGAAGTCAGCACACACCTGCGAAAATTTAAAATACCTCTGATGAACCCAAAATATATTTCAGATGTTCTCGTAGTCTTTTCCTGCTAATTTTTTTTTCTAGCACAAGTCCGAAAATATTATGTGAACACTGACAGCTATTTGGAACTGTTTAGAATTCATCTACCTTGTCTAAGACTCCAGATCAAGCTGATGAAAAAAACAAAACAAAACATGATGCTGCCCCCACCATGTTTCACGGTAGTTATGGTGTTCTTTAACTGAGTCATTTGTGCCAAACACACCTGAAAATAAATTAACCACTTATCCACTGTCACGAGCTGATGTCCACTGTTTCCACCAACAACGTGGACGCAAACACAGCAGGTTTACAAAATCACAGTCTGTCTTGCTAACTATGTGCTTACTTTTTCAGCATATCTTCATGACCATTATTGGGACTATCCAGAAATGCAATCTCCTAAAATATAAGACATCTTTTAGTGATACACTCGAACTTAATCGCTAATGCCTAGCATGGTGAGAAGTGGTCACCAACCTTTTTGAACTGAGAGCTACTTCCTTGGGTCCTGATTAATGGGAAGGAATACTAGTTTTATACACACTTCTGAAATAACATATTTGCTCCAAGTACTTTTGATAATATCATTGTTATTATGAATAATTAATATGATTTATTTATTGATTTTAAGACACTGATCATGTTGATGATTTCTTACAATTTCTCCTCTACTCCTAGGAAGTCATTTTGCCCCATTACTGGTCAGCTATATTTAGAAGAAGTCACTGGGATACTCATGTGGTGCTCGGGGTTTACCTGGTGCCCACGGGCACCATGTTAGTGTCTGCTGGCTTAGCACC
Source organism: Hippocampus comes (assembly GCF_001891065.2). NCBI lineage: Eukaryota > Metazoa > Chordata > Actinopteri > Syngnathiformes > Syngnathidae > Hippocampus > Hippocampus comes. The sequence continues at coordinate 700,682 of NW_017806274.1, read as the reverse complement.
TCTGCCTCACAGATCTGAGGTTCACGATTTGAATTGGTTCTGTAAAAGTAAACCACACCACATAATTTTCCCTGAAAGTCTGCCAGCTTAATGCTAACACACAATTCAAAACGCCAAGACTGTCTTATGAAATTAAGATTGACGTTGTGCGAATGATATCCCTTTAAGCAAAAGAAATTTGAAGACAAACGGAGCAGCCACACATGTCAACTAACAATATAGCGATACTGTACTCGCAAGGATATATTCTTTATCCTCTGCGAAAAATCATAACGGTTACTGCTGCTAACGGAAAACAGTTTAATATAATACAAACGCATATGGTGGCTCGAACATGATGCGGCTGTATCAATGGTGCACCCACGATGGGAATTAGAGCGGAAAAGAGAACTTTTGCATGGGGGGCGGGGGGCTGCTCACACATATTTCTCCGTCAAAATGACATTTTTGGCATATATCTTATGAAGAAATGCTTATGAAAAATTCTCTCTCCTCCGTTTGAGTCGCCCATTCATGATTGAAAGCATGAAATCATGATGCAAAAACGTAATTGTTATTCCTCAATGTTTTATAAATTAGTACTGCAGTGTTATTATTATTATTGCCGAACATACGACTACTTTTTGGTGTCTTTTTTTGGGGGGGGGGGTGAATGAAACGAACTAATGGCATTTCCATTTATTTCAATGGGGCAAGATGATTGGGTGGTATTTTGCGTATGGTCACGAAATGAATTTAGCTCTGATGTCAAGGCCCCTCCATGATATGCAAATGTAAAATGCTTGCATGGTGTGTGAAAACCTGCAGGGGACGCCAGAGAACTCCGGGGGAGTCCTGTGATGATGCTTTAAAAGTCTTGGAGCGACGAGAGCCCTTTGCAATGCACGCATTTGATATTCCCTTATAAGGCAAATTCTGTGTAAACAATGCAAGATGAGACCGTAGGACAATTTAGGGACATTATGATTTTTTTTTAACTACAATTGATGTAAAGTGAGATGTAAAGTGCAAAAAGCACTGGAATAGTTGCTTTATTTCAAAAAATGTGCAATAACCAAGTTACGTTGTAAGCATATATATATAAGGACGTCAAAAAGGCTTGGGAAAAAAAACTCACATCTCATAGAGAGATGAAATGAGCATTAAAATTCACACGCAAGACACTGGCACAACCCCAAAAACGAAGCAAAATAAACTAAAAGGTGGGGGTGGCATTAAAGGCTCGAAAGAGGAGGGGAGGGCCGGCGGGGCTGCGAGGGGAGGGAAACAATAGCGAATCAAAGCATAATAATATTCCTAAATGAAGAGGGAAATGTTGCAGCGCTCATTTTATTAATCAGACTGTCAAAGTGAGCCAGGCGGGAGGCCAAAGAGCCAAAGAGCTGCGAGGTGCGCCCTCAAATCCTCACTCACTTCTCTTCTGCTCTCCTCTTGGATATTATTCGTCTGACCGAAGGCCGCCTCCATCATCAACTGACAGCCCTCTCCTATTTATTTGCTGATAAACCTGTTACAATAAATGATCATTGGAGTCGCGTCAGCCTGCAGAGAGTATTTTTTTTTGAGGGGGGGGGGATGAATGACATATTGCCGGCGTGCAGGGGAGGATGCCAGGCACATTTTGAGCACGCTCTCCTCCATTTCTTTCATTTATTGCGTGTTGCTTATAAAAAGCTTTAGAGACCTCGCAGAGACACTTGCATGCGGATTGAGCTCCCGCATTCAGCCCCCGCACAGGACCACTTTTCTTCCTCCTCCTCCTCCTCATCCTCCCCGCACGCCTTGATGATGGAGAGGATAAGAAAGGAGATGATACTGATGGAGAGGGGGCTGCATAGTCCGGTGGCCGCCAAGAGGCTCTCCGATTCGGCCGGCAATTCTGTACTGGAGGCCCTGGAGAACTCCCAGCACGGAGGACGCCTCAGCCCGAGAATCACGTCCGCGTCCCTGCACGGGAGCCTCGCGGACATGCCCAGTAAAGGCAAGTTCGAGATCGACAGCCTCTTCGGGTCACACCAGGGTAGCGAGCACAGCCCCTCGGCGGACATTTCGTCGTCTGAGAGCCGGAAGAAGATGAGCCTTTACTCGGAAGTGTCCCAGGAATCGGACATCAACAGTGATGTGGAAGTGGGCTGCCCCACGCATCGCTCGCCAAGTCAGCACAAGGAAAACAACAAAGGTAGCGTTAAATGAACTACTGCATTATTATTGTTTTGAAAATTGATACTAACATCCTCATTTCAATGATAACAATAAATTTGTGAAATAGGCCCTTATAAACTTTTCTTAAACAATCCAAATCAATATTATTTATTTTAAAATACATGTTTTTTTCCCCCCCTCCAGGTTATTCAGATTCTGGCTCGTCCAACACAAGTTCGAGCTCACTGTCCGGTATGAACGGAAACTCCACGGGGGCGTCCAACAACAACTCCAACGCTGATCAGGTCAGGAGGTACCGCACAGCCTTTACCAGGGAGCAAATCGGCAGGCTGGAGAAGGAGTTTTATCGGGAAAATTACGTCTCCAGGCCGAGGAGATGCGAACTGGCCGCTGCTCTCAATCTGCCTGAAACCACCATCAAGGTAAAGCAAATGCAGAAATTGCTGCAATTATTTTTTTCTGCAGACCACTCTGTGTGTGTGTGTGTAATTTATTAATGCACAAACTAAAGATGCTCAGACGTATTCCCTGCCGTTTGGCAATTCTTTAGCTATGTTTGTGAATTATTGCATGAATAGTAAATTCGAGATGACTTTACAAAAAGTCAAAAGTACATTTTTGGTTGCAGTTTGTTCACAACTAGTCAATGCATCGTGAATTTAAACGGAAGTAAAAAGTAATGGTTTGGATTGCAAGTGTGCTATTTCATATATATATATATATATGTAGATATATATCTATATATATCTATATATATATGTGGGGATTTTTTGTTTTTTGGAAGTTTGTTTTACAGCGCGATGCCTTCTCCGCATTGAGAAATGAATGAAAACTTTAAAGCATTTATGCTTTGCTTCTCACTTGGATATTTTTTTTTTTGCGGTAATAGTCGTGGCGAATTTAAAAGTAAAATGAAAGGTAATTGTTTTGTTTTTTTCTGTTGCTCGTGTGGTGCTGTTCGTGTGCCAATATCGTTATTTTCGCATGATTTCTGTGCAGTCAATTCATCATTAATTTCGGAATTAAAAAGAGTAATGAATTGGTTGTTGCTATTTGATAGTCCTCATTATTGTTTTATGATTATTAATATTAATATTCCCCGGTTAATTTATATTAAATGTAAAAATAGTTTGTCCGAAATTTTTTTCAGCAATGGTTTCATTCGTTTCCTACTTGAACTGAAAAAAATATGACGAGGCAAATCATAATACCGGTTTTGGTGGTTCTCGGTGTCAGGTGTGGTTCCAGAACCGGCGCATGAAGGACAAGCGTCAGCGGTTGGCCATGTCGTGGCCCCACCCGGCGGACCCCAGCTTCTACACCTACATGATGACCCACGCGGCGGCCACGGGGAGCCTCCCGTACCCGTTCCACTCCCACATGCCCCTGCACTACTACCCGCACGTCGGCGTGACGGCGGCCGCAGCCGCCGCAGCCGCCTCGGGGGCGGCGTCGTCGCCCTTCGCCACGTCCATCCGGCCCCTCGACACCTTCCGCGCCCTCTCCCACCCCTACTCTCGGCCCGAGCTCCTGTGCAGCTTCCGCCACCCGGGACTCTACCAGTCGCCGGCTGGTCGGCGCTCCGTCAGCCGGCGGGCCCTGCTCGTGTCTCAGCTGCCACAGCAGCCAGGCGGCCGGCGCGCTGAGCTCGAGGGCCGCCGGCGCCGGCACCGACTTCACCTGCACGGCCTCGGGACAAAGGTCGGAGAGTGGATTTTTGCCCTACTCGGCGGCTGTGCTCAGCAAGACCTCCGTGCCCTCGCCGGACCAACGAGAGGAGACGTCACTCAACAGATAACTGTCAACAACACTCAACGGCCCGATTTTTTTTTTTTTTTTTTTTTTTTTTTTTTTTTACCCCCGACCCCAGATTTACTTTCGACACACAGACACACAATCCCTCTCTCTCTGTTTTTAATATAAGTTTATTTAATTGTTTAGAATACCCGATCTATTGAACTCGTTAAAAAGCTAAAAGACCAATGTCATCCAAATTGTTCATTTAAAAAAAAACACAATTGTCAATTTTTTTCCCAAAGCCTCTCCGTTAAGAAGCAAATGACGTGCCATCATTTGAAAATTTGAAGCAGAGCCTACAAACCACACACACAACACAACGCATTGGCAACATGTTCAGTTATTGGCAACACATGTCTCCATCTCAACAACTCGTAAAAAAAAAATACTCTCCAATATTTTGAAGCTAAACCTAGATAACACAACAGTTTCATTGTTTTAAAGTATGCTTAAGTACAGAAGTCATTAAAAAACATGTTTCCAATGGACCAATGTCAGCCACTTACCAATTTAATTTTAATGCGCAAGCGTTAAAAAAATACACGCATTGTCTGAACAATTGTCTAAATATCCAATATTTTCGAATCAACCTTAAAAAAAAAGTCACACAGATTGTGTCACTGATGACTGATTTGTGCCTTTTTTCACCTTTATTCTCCACAAAAAGTCACGCAGGTTCCATTAAAGTTAATTTATTGTTTTGAAAGTCTAATTCATTGATTCAGGCTGGAAGTCGTTAAAAAAAAAATCACTTCTCAAATTGACCAATGGGAGGGAATTACCATCTAAGACACTTCCGGGTTCAAACCTTAAAATAAATCTCTCATTCAATCACACACAGGTGATTTTTTAATGTATCTTTTTATTTTTTTTTTGCAGGGGACATTTCCGAACAGCAACATTTATTAAGTTTAAATCATCGATATTTCTTTTTTTACATTTCTACAATTCTCTAAAACTTTACGTCGCCTTTCATAACGTGACACTTTAATTGGCGTTTTACATTTTAAATGGCAACTGAAACGCACATACAAATAACGGCTTGAAGCCTCAACCAATATTGGCCAATTTGTCAAATTTGATTTAGAAACATTTTAGGTCCACATTGGTGAATGATTTTATATATTTTAGGTTAAAACTTAAATAAAAGACACACGTGGTGTCTTTAATCCATTACAACTGTTGGTTAGTTTTTGTACAAAGATCATTCTCAAAACGTCTCAAACTGTGCTCCAATTTTAATTTTAAGGTAAATATAATTCTAATTCAAATGTCAAAAAGACATGCAGATTAGGGTTTTTAAATCACGATCGTTTTTTTGCCCCCTTTTTTGCATTTCCCTAATTCTCCAACTCTTAACGGTGAATGACCTCCCACAACTTCAGTTGTTGATTTATTTTAAGATGAAACAAAAACAAACAAAAATACATCATCATTTCGGTTTTTTGTCAGCTTCAATCATTGTCCTCCATTTGTGTGTTTCAAAAATTCCCCAAACTGTGACTCATCTTGCATCTTTCTAATCTCCAATTCTCGATTTCATTTCTGCATTTTGTGCAGCCCATCTTTCTTGACTCCACAAAAAAAAAAGGCAGCGATGTTTGGCAGCCGACAGCATATGTTTGCAGCAGCACCTCTTGCTCTGCTCTGCGGGGACCCCCCCGGCCCCCCCAATCAGCTCGCAGGCGCGCGTCATTTTGCATCGCCTCTTTCTTGTCAATTCCTCTCTTAATAATGCGAGCATGATGACAAAAATTGCCAATCATGCACCCGAGATGGAGCTTCCTTTTGAATAGGCGGCTGCGAGGCAACTTGCTCGTTTGGAGACTTGCTGTCAAGTCCTAACAACCCGCGCAGGGAAGTCATTAGACATACAAAAGAGCCAAGGCGAAGACAAAAGGAAACTGTATAGATGGTGAAGAAGTCACCGGTGAAGGCTTGCAAATATGATGCCCAAAAGACAACAGGAAGCTCACTGTTTTTTTGTTTTTTGTTTTTTTTTCTGTATGGAAAATGTCTCGATAAAACCAAATGATTTCTCGTTTTATAATTCATATATTTATGATTATTTTTTCTTTACAGTCAAGGCCGTTGCATCAAACACGCTTTTCCATATGGAGGAGATCCTCAGCACACACAAACAAGGGGACACATTCTGACAAATTCGCAGTTTTATTCGTTCCTATTTGGGACATCACCGATATGTTCATTTTAAAACATGTGAATTGTAAATTGTGGACTATTTTGCAAATGGTTAAGTTATAGGGGAGGGGAAATGCTTCCTAAATGTTGATGTTTTTTTTATGTGACTTTCTGAATGTTGTTAATGTTGAAAACACTGGATGTGAGCCAATCGCACCTATCGCCCCCTAAAATCAGCATTTTTCGCGTAAAATAACAAAAGACTGTAGATTTTTTTTTCTTTTTTTTTTACAGTCCACCCAAGAATTTTTTTAAAATGTCTGTTAAACGAGCACTGACACGAATGAAAATAATATTGACCTTTTTACCTTCTGGGGTCTCTATAACTATCGCTGTATTTAAAATAAACAATGACTGTATGGATTTGAATAATTTTAACTTGAAAAAAAAGTGCAATATGAAATGTAAATCCTGTTATTTATTGATCGTGTTTGTTCTTGGGGAAAAAAAATAAATAGAAAATCTTCACACACCTTCGTGACTTTATGATAGACTGCACGCCAAAGATTTTATTTACAGCTATGGATGCGTTTGCATGGGGTGACACAGCTCCATCGTGCTGTTAATTAAAAATGCATGCAAAGGTAGCGACGTGGAGTGGAGGGGGAGGCGATGAAGGGGTCACTTCACTCCTATCATTTACCATTATTTGTACATTACCTCTAAATGATACCGGCTGATCCTGTCGTTAATTGCAACGGGTTCAAATATACACACACCGTGCACCAGAATGGCCCCCGGGGACTTGAAGATAAGTTGTTGTTTTTTTTCCAACGTGCCCATTAAAGAAGCAGGATTAGAGGGTTGAGAACATGGCCGTGATGTATCGCCGCGTTTCCTGGCGCTTTAAAGCGAGCCTTGCATTGAGATAGATGGTGGGTTTGAAAAAAAT
>NW_017806274.1:654704-673593 GCF_001891065.2 Hippocampus comes | reverse complement strand
TTTTTTTTTCTGTATGGAAAATGTCTCGATAAAACCAAATGATTTCTCGTTTTATAATTCATATATTTATGATTATTTTTTCTTTACAGTCAAGGCCGTTGCATCAAACACGCTTTTCCATATGGAGGAGATCCTCAGCACACACAAACAAGGGGACACATTCTGACAAATTCGCAGTTTTATTCGTTCCTATTTGGGACATCACCGATATGTTCATTTTAAAACATGTGAATTGTAAATTGTGGACTATTTTGCAAATGGTTAAGTTATAGGGGAGGGGAAATGCTTCCTAAATGTCGATGTTTTTTTTTATGTGACTTTCTGAATGTTGTTAATGTTGAAAACACTGGATGTGAGCCAATCGCACCTATCGCCCCCTAAAATCAGCATTTTTCGCGTAAAATAACAAAAGACTGTAGATTTTTTTCTTTTTTTTTTTACAGTCCACCCAAGGATTTTTTTAAAATGTTATAACAAAAGACTGTAGATTTTTTTTTCTTTTTTTTTTACAGTCCACCCAAGAATTTTTTTAAAATGTCTGTTAAACGAGCACTGACACGAATGAAAATAATATTGACCTTTTTACCTTCTGGGGTCTCTATAACTATCGCTGTATTTAAAATAAACAATGACTGTATGGATTTGAATAATTTTAACTTGAAAAAAAAGTGCAATATGAAATGTAAATCCTGTTATTTATTGATCGTGTTTGTTCTTGGGGAAAAAAAATAAATAGAAAATCTTCACACACCTTCGTGACTTTATGATAGACTGCACGCCAAAGATTTTATTTACAGCTATGGATGCGTTTGCATGGGGTGACACAGCTCCATCGTGCTGTTAATTAAAAATGCATGCAAAGGTAGCGACGTGGAGTGGAGGGGGAGGCGATGAAGGGGTCACTTCACTCCTATCATTTACCATTATTTGTACATTACCTCTAAATGATACCGGCTGATCCTGTCGTTAATTGCAACGGGTTCAAATATACACACACCGTGCACCAGAATGGCCCCCGGGGACTTGAAGATAAGTTGTTGTTTTTTTTTCCAACGTGCCCATTAAAGAAGCAGGATTAGAGGGTTGAGAACATGGCCGTGATGTATCGCCGCGTTTCCTGGCGCTTTAAAGCGAGCCTTGCATTGAGATAGATGGTGGGTTTGAAAAAAATAGCTGAACTCCTTTCTAAATTTTAAGGGTCTGTCACAATAATTTTTACTTCCCATAACGCTATTAGTTTTGCGTGTGTGTGTGTGTGTGTGTGTGTGTGGAGAGAGGGGGGCGAAATGCGTCATAACGCCGTCGAGTGCTTGTCACCTTCACTGAATGTTTTTCTTGGCACGGGCATAAATCTCCGGCTTGTTTAATATTCCGCCATATTCTGCTTTATTTGGGTGCTAATAGAAAACCCAAATGAAATGTCCAAGCAGCCTCGCTAAGCAACGCGAGGATCGATGATGCGGCCGCTACTGTCCAATCAGGCCCGCCCCTTAATTGCCTGTATTTTCAAGGTAATGGAAGGGCTTGTTGCAAATTGAGGGATTTTTTTTATATAGAAAGTACACGAAAAGTACCTTTACTGACATTCATGGCGTCTTTGACATTGATTATCTGATCAGCGCCGTGTCACGCTCACCTCCAATTCTTCATTACACACTGTTTATGAGCTGTTACGGCACAACTCGCTTGTTCCACGGTGATTGATTGCCTTATTAACGCGTGTTCTTGTAAGTGTGACCGGACTGATTACGATGCATATGTTTAGAATAATGTTTCATTTAGCTGACTGCGAGTAATGCGGGGTGACAGCTGCTGCGGGAGGACACACAAAAAAAAAAAAAAAAAGAGAGAAGGGGGGAGGTATGGAGAAAGAGGGTAAACTACGGAGAGCAAGCGGGGCCAAAACATACTTAAGGTGGAACCACAACGGCCGCGCGTGGCAGCTATTGCACGAGCAAATGTGACGAAAACTCACAAATGTGGTTTTGGTTCCTTTTCAGGAAATGGTACTTCACACCTGTGGAAGCCTGCCTGCCTGCCACATAGTGGAACAGCTGTATCAGGACAGCAGGGGCATGCCCCACCATGCAGGTCAACTTTTTTTCTTCATCAATTACACACACATGCACAATGCTGAGTTGTTTCCAAACCGACTCACTGGGTACAGACTTAAAAATGCTGGGTTAAAAATAACCCAACCGGATACTTGGGTCTCATTCACCCAATTTCTAGGTTGATTTGTACAAAACAACCGATTTTGTTCAACCCTCCCCAAATGGGTTGTTTTGATACAAAATAGCCCAAAGTTGGCTGAAACTGACCCAACTAGCAGGTCAGTCCGTTTTTTTACCCTTTTATTTTGACCCAGCAATTTGCTATGGAAGGATTTTAAGCAGACTGAATTATTTCTACCCAATGTCGGGTTCATTATTTTGACACGACAGGTTGGGTTGAAAATTGGATTTGGGTGGGCAGATAAAAATGACTTGTTTCAAACAACCCAAACTAAGCTCTCCAACTTTGCTGTAGAAAAGCCAATTGTATTGTTTAATGCAAACACAAAGTCCAAAACTTCATAAAAAGGCGAAGGAATGGCAATAGTCAAGACATCCGTGTCATCCTGGGTTTGTTTCAGTCGATTCTGAACATCTATATTTGGACCTATGAAAAAATTTAAACTGCAGGATTGTTTGTACCTGTATTCGTAGATCCACTTCCTTGTCCCCTTTAAGCTCCCTAGCACTGCTTTTACTCAACAGGGTCAAATGTCCGATTTTCCTGTGAAGGACAAGAGACCGTGAAAGACGGACGATGAAGTGTGAAAGTTGCACAAAAGGCAATCAGCAGACCTTTTACGGTGAGCAAAACACACAGTGGTCGATTCTTTTTCAAAATGCTGTAAATGGGACTTAAAAACTACGGCGTTCATAAATACAGATGGTGAATGAGGACCCATTTTGTCGTATTGTTCCTTATGATTACATCCAAAGCCAATGAAAGCCTCGAGTATTTTCCTCCCATTTGGTGCACTATTTGCATCACACAGCACAGCTGTTACATGGGGCCTCAAACCATCAGGTAGCGTCCAACACCTATAAGATCCCATTTAATGCTTTAAAATGTTCCCCAAACGTGAATGGAAGACGAGTGCTTAATGAGATTTATGCCGCCATTACACTTCTAAAGTAGTTTCTGCTCTGTTTGTCTCAAATCATTGCCTCTGTTCAAATGTTACCTTCATATATTATATGGCATTAATTCAACTATAGCTCATTAAGACAGAGCGAAATGGTTAAATTAGCTTATCAAGTCATAATCATGATGAATGGGCTTTTAATTCTGATACAAGCTGGGCAAATTGCAATTTTGTGCGATTTGATGGTTCTGAAATAACATTTAATATAACGGGTCATCCCCTCAATCAATTACTGGAGGCTGCGAGCGAGTCGTGTGCAGGATTTTTTTTTCTTCATGCATATGTATCGAAACGTGTTCTCAATTATCTTTGGAAATTGCTTTTATTGGGTTAACGATTAATTCTTCCAGAGGTTCTCTGCACATGGTAATGGCGGTGCAACAAATTAGTATTCCTGAGACAAGGACCACGCTTTAGATTTTCATATATTAAAAAAAAAAAAAAAAAAAAAAAAAACTCGTGTTCTCCCCTGCCCCCACCTCCCCCCCAAAAAAGGTACATAGTGTGTCGTCACATGTAACAGATGTAGTATATTCTCAATGCACACTGACAGACTGAATACAAAGTACATTCAAATGAAGAAGAATGGATACTTCAAACACTGTACCGGTATTTATCACAGTGTAACGCACTACGTTGCACAAATGAAACTATTGGATTGAATCAAAATGTTAAAAACTCAAACCTTAATCTGACCATGTTTGACTTTTCAAAAGATGAATTTAAGTACTGTACCAGCGTGCCGATAGTAATGAACAGGCCCAATGTAATAAGTTTCCCTAGCAATTACAGTAAATACCTATGTAAAAAAAAAAAAAAAGAAAAGCGGGTCATGAATATGAAACAGTTTCATAAAAAAAACTGAAACTACAGCAGTAACTTTCTTCCGCCAGATAAAATGTTAAAAATGCATTATTTATTTATTTATTTTTAAGATGAATTATTTTACAAATTCCCAAAAGTCTTGAAAAAAAACTACGGTAAACATCCCCATGAAAAACTTGAGGTAATGGGGAAAAAAAACCGTGACAATCCTAAGAAAACATTTTTGAAAAAAAGGAGGGAAAACTCCGCAAATCTGCAATTCTGTGGATGCCAAAACTTCGAATACGCAGTGGTTGTAATATCACCAGTCACCATTAGATGGCAGACATGTCTTGGTTGCGTTCCATTGGGTTTGATACTGCCTTAATTTACTACTGAGTAGGCCTAATATATATATATATTTTTGCGAATTTGGTATGATATGCAGGACAAACAGTAAATCAACAATATTAAAATTTTGAGTGTGTTGATTTTTGTGGGGGAAAAAATCCAAAATCAGTTATTGCACTTTGTAGTATTTGTTTTTTTTTTTTTGTTCAGCAGTTTTTTGCCATCCTTGAATGAAAATGTTTATGCAAGACCCCTGTGCAGTTGAAAAAAAAATTACAGTACAGTATGTGCTTCTTTTGTTGTTTGCTTCAAAGCCTTTGTTGTTGGGTTAGGATAGAAGGCCTTTGAAACATGAAGCGAAAAGTGGATTATCAAAAATGCTTTGCACATATTTGTCTATCTTTAAAATTGCATTTTTGGCATACACCTGGTTCGCAAGTGTGTGGTCCAATGTGGACCCCCAATAGCACGGACATTGAAATAGTCCATCCTTTGATTACTGTTTCGAATGAACGAACACAAGTCCATGGAATAAAATAATACAAGTTAGATTGGAAATGTAGGTCAGTGCTTCTTATGGTGTTAAGTCCAGCAGGGGAGATCTTGCCAACCCTTACCGAGCCCCACTGTGGTAAACCAAGGACACATTTTCACTACATGTCCACGATTCACCACTCACGATGGAGACTTTGAAGCAGAGGAGACTAGAAAGAATGCCCACGTTCGTCTTCTTGGGTGTTGTAACGGGACACACCCCCTAAGCTTGACACCATCTAAACCAGGAGAGCTGCAGATAGTCAGTACGAGGCACGGGCAGTCCAAACCAGTCGGATCCACCCAAGGTATGTTCTTTTGAGATCCCTCAATCGGGCTGCGACATATTCGCGTCCATTCGAAGTATCCGCTTAACTAGCTTTCAAGACGGAACGTCAATGCAACACGTTATGTTAGCGTTTGACTCGCTTGCTCGCAAAAGTTAGCTAGTGCGGGCAACACTTGTTGGAAAAGTGGATTCAAGTTATTTAAAAGCGTCGTTGATGTATGGTTTGAGGTTGACCGTTATGGTAGCGAGAATGTAACTTCACGTCGTGTGTAAATTAAGCAAAAACGCCTCGGCACGTCCATTTATGATGTTAGCCCCAGTTAGCAAGCAGCTAGCCGCTGGCTCCATTTAGATGTTAAAAACCCGCTGTCCTACTTGTCCCCACCTCAAGACACGTTGGATCTTTAGTACTCGACTATTTTCAGGTGTCAAGGAGTCCGAAGCTATTTAATCCGAGTGACAGGCTAACTTGAAGTGCTCTCATGTCTTGTATTTTGGCAATTTATGTGAAACTGACGCTTTTTTTTTTGTCCACAGGTGGAAGACGTCAAGAGCGAAAACATTGACGAGGAGGCGACAATCTCCGATCACCACCATGGGGGCTGCCATCTCTCGGTGGAGGGTGTGTGTTTGTTTTAAATGGAATGTTTATGTTATACACTCATACCATTAGGTACACTCGAGCAATCTAATAACACGAACATTTCTAGCAATGATGGGGCAGTAATGCTCCTCTTGAATGAACAAAAAGTTCATTGTGGAGCTGCAGGAGTTGGGCCAAATATTAGAAACATGCCATGGTGTGTGATGCATACAGTAGACTTTTCCATCACTTCACAAAGTACAACTTGTTAATATAAGTCCTCAACCAACTGAACTTTATTCAAAATCTTTTCAAAATGTATTTTATTGACTGCGCAGGTTTTGTGTGGCTGATGTTCTATGTTTACTTACCGTTATTTATTCAAAAAAATTTTTTTCTCCCCTGCAGGCCAAACCTTCCACTGTGGAGATTTTGGAGGGAATAGATAAGGTGTGCTTCAAAAAAGGAACACTTTGTTTTTTAATTGTATGGTCTGGATTACTTTATTTCCACACACGAATAGATAAAATACTTTAGGATGTGGCGTATCGTTTAATTGGCTCTATGGGAACAATGCGCTATGAGGCAGGCCCTCAGGTGTGACAGTTTTCATGACAATTGCAAAGATTAAGGTGCTGTCAAAACAAAGCTCATATCAGTAATAGACATGTAGTCAAATTGAATCCTTGTGGATCTAAAACACTTCCTCGTTCGAAGACTGACGGCGGCTTTAGTGCACCGCTACAGTTAAGCTTGCGGGCTATTTTCAGCCCTCTCTCCTTGGAGTGCTTGACACTCCTCAGGTCAAGTAGCAGCAAAACATCCCCTTAGAAAAACATCCTATCTCCTACTGCTCAATATTATTTAGTTTATTTATTTCCGTCCATTGTTCCATATCATCATCGTGTTACAACACTGGATGGAGAGGATGTAATGCACTGGTTCTGGAGTGACAGAGATGCACGTTGGAGTGGAGAGTGTGGTACATTGCCCTCATAAGGTATTTGTGGATTGGGTAACCAATACTTTAAAGTGGTGCACAAAGGAATACTGTACATGTCTAAAAGACTCCATTCGAAGGTCTGATCACACACTGTCAAATAAAAAGTTAGCTTGGCTTTGGCAAGAAATCAAGTGGGAATACCACCTTGCTAAAAGTTCATGCGTTCCTGGAAAGAAAAAACATGCTTCGATATTTGAATTTACATCAGGATTGTTTTCTTTCAGGACATTCAGCTTTATGAGGAGCATGGTGAAAAATACCAAAGGCAGCTGAAGATTTGGCTGGGCCGACTGCTTTTGTACTCTGCTCTCCTCTACCTGATTACCTGTGCAGTGGTGTATTGCTGGTATCTGCCAGAACAGCTCATGGGGCGCTTTATTCTCTCGCTTCCCTTTGTCATATTTCCTTTATTGTAAGTACACCGCACACAAATCAGCTCTACGTGAAATGTCGCCACGTCCAAGTGAATTAACATCGTCCTATTTCTACCGTTCCTTTTTAGAGTGTGGTTACTTCGAAAAATCCTGATCGTAATATTTTCACGAAGAACTGAGAGGAATAGTATGAGATTTTTATTGAGTCATGGGTATTATTTTCAGTGAAATTAGACTCGAGTTGATTTTTTTTTTCTTCCCCCTGTCAGATGAAAAACTGGAGACTCTTAAAGTGCAAAAGAAGAAAATAGTAAGTTTTAGATTTCTGTTACCAATCACCAAAATGATTTTAGCCCCGTAAGATGCATGAGCCTTGAAAATCACAGCGGTGTATTGAATGACTTGAATACCTTCTTTTATTATTTGTCTCATCGATCCTTATCGGTATTTTGTTTTTGTGAATCGAGATTCTGTATTGATGCGATTGGATTGGTGTGAAGACTTAACCCAGTGAACGACTCTGCTAATATCACAGTAATTAATAGCATGCGGTGCCGCAAGAAGATAAATCTGAGAAATGACTTGTCATCCTCAGTCAGGTCTAATAACTTTCAATAATTAGGGCTGATGGATTTTCACCATGGCCATTATCGAAGTAGTGAATGTAATTATTCTTCATATTACATGTAAACATGCAGAAATGTTTGGTATTTACTGTAAATGAAGATATGCACTTTCTGTCACTTCTAATGTCACGCTAGGTGTAGTTTATTACAGCTCGATAATGAGATATGAGATGATCGTTAAATGAGCATACAGTATTTTTCACGAGGCCAATTCTCGTTTCAGCTCGAAGACGTTATGGAAACGGAGACGTATAAAAATGCCAAAATGATTCTGGAAAGATTTGATCCCGATTCTAAGCGGAGAATGGTGAGGATTGTGTATTTATTATATATTTTTTTCTTTTTTTTTGAGGAATGTGTTTGTGCAGAGAGGTGTTTGAAGTGATGATCATTGAGTCAGTCTAATTTATTTAAACTCCATAGAAAATTGTATAAGTTACACATTTAAAGTAAATTGTTTTTCTTATATAGATATTTATATCTATATAAGTAAATAATGGCCACTTAAATAATGTAACGTGGCCAACTAACAATTTCTTTCTTTCTTTTACGAAGGAACTTGAATCAACTCCACTCAGACCCCAGATGACGCCAAAACCAGGCCAAGGTACTAAGTAATGAGTCATAATAACGGCAGTTTCCGGTGCCGGTGCTTTTGCTCCTTTACCACAGCTCACCGGGAGTTTCTCCTTTTTGTCAGAGCTTCGCCAGCGCAATGTCATCCCCAAAACCCCGGTGGCGGTGAATCCTGCGAGCGCCGTCGCGAGCCGCCCTCCTCTTTCCGGCGGGCCCACCAACCCTGGACGATCTTCCCACTCCGCCCCAGGAGGACCCCCAGAGAGGGGCCTGTCGACGGCGGCCGCTCAGGAGAGTTTGATGAGGAAGCCCGTGACCCTCGGAACACCTGCTCCAGGATTTGGTGAGTAAGCCGCACACAGTGGGGACCACATCATAATGTGGCTGATTAAAGCGTGATTTACTCGACCTGATACTTGTCTCCTTAGTTGCTCAGGCTCTGGACATTTTTGTATCTTTAATTCGAACGATGTATGCCGGTCGTGCAAATGTCTGAATTTCTTAAATGTACTTTCTGATGGGTGGAAGGTTTCTCACACGAGCACATGAATTTGAGATTTTCCAAAAATGTAGTTAAGTGTGTAGAAAGTGCCGGCTCATTTTTTTGGCTGCCCTTTTTTAAGGATGGATTTTAAATAAATAAAGAAACAGGAAAAACCTTGCGTAGAACAGTTGTCCTGTGTTCAGAGACATCTGTGTCTCCACATAGAAGCGCTTTACTCCTCAATATAAATTATTTCTGGACGATGAAGACTCAATAGACGAAGCAAATGGGTGCAAACAGTAAAGGAAATGTGCTCCTAGAGGAAGCCGCGAGCCGTAATTGCCATGTGGAATGCCAACTGTGAGCAATGCACGAAGCAGGATTACATTAACTATGATTAATTAGCCGGAGCGCCGTTTGTTCTCTGGGCAATGGTGGTGGAATCTCGGTAAATGCCTTCTTGGCAAAAAAAAAATTGCCTTTGGCGTTGGCAGCGGCTCACAAATGCGATTCCACGACTTGATATCACCTGCTACTGCTGAAAATTGAAAGTGAAAAGCAATTTGATACACAGAGTCGCCGCAGACTTTCCATATGTCGACGAATTAATAAGCAGCAGGGTACTGAGACGGTGCCAAGTCTCTCAGAAATGACCAGTCATCTTCCTATGATTGCTCTTGATGTTAGATTATATTAATTACTACTCTCCGTCACGGGGGGGTGGGGGGTGTTCTGGATGTGCTTTGCAACGGAGATACGAGTCATTAACAGCAAGGACTTTTGTGAAATGTATCTCGGTTCCTTCGTTGCCTGCTCATCATGATGTCATGTTCACAATGGCGTAAATATTTTATTTGAAAAGGGATGCACCCCCCAGGCCCACCTCTGGCCAGACCAGTGCTTCCAAGGGACAGAGGGACTATGGACAGAGTCATCGAATACCTTGTTGGAGATGGCCCGCAAAATAGGTAAATATTATTGGTGTATTATAATCTATAATCTTCAATGTAAAGTCATGATTTTTAAAAAATATTATCACACACAGTAACTATAACAAACGTAACATCATACAGTTCCAGCATATGTGTTGCCTGCGCATCTTAGTTGTCAATTTTATGTGCGGGCAAATTGTTTCATTAGAAAAGGAGATCTGATCCGGGGAGGCCATTGAAATGCAGTTGAATGAAAACGCATCCAAAGTTTTGATCTTACCAAGGTGTTTTATCGTCTCCCACGGGGACACGTGCAGTCAAACGTTCATGTCTACAGGTTACAATACATTTTAATTTTAGATTTACCTGGAAGCCGAATACAAATAGATGTCACTGCATCACAGTGTTCCGCCTGGCAAGTGTTTATTTAATGCATAGATTGCATTCCATTCAGTGTTTTTTTTTTTTTTCCGTCCCTCCCTCAGATTCGCTCTCATATGCCAGCAGTGTCTGTCCCACAACGGCATGGCGTTAAAAGAGGAATTTGAATACGTCGGTAAGACTTGGAGACGCACTCAGCTCTTTGTCAGTCCCGCTCAAATGCTGCGCCTCCATTTGCCCTCTAGCACTTGGCAGCCCAGTATATCATGTGGCTTTTAAACGGCTCCGCCACCGCCGACCCCTGCGAGCAAATTCACACCAAGATTGAATATGCAAACCGATGCCTGTGCATCAATCTTAAGAGTTTGTACGCATCTCAGGCCTTTAAAAAGAAAAAAAAAAAGAGATTGGCTCATATTCATGCGTGTGTCTGTTTGTGAGATGACATTTACATGCTGTTTTATTTGTTTCAGCCTTCCGATGCGCATATTGTTATTTCCTCAACCCTGCCAGAAAGACCAGACCTCAAACACCCAGGCCCCCCGAGTTTACTGGTGAGCTCAAGATGTCTTCGGTGGCACCTTCCTCATTGTCCAGCGCTGATGAAGACTCCCTGCAACCTGGTAAAGGTGAT
Organism: Hippocampus comes; assembly: GCF_001891065.2. NCBI lineage: Eukaryota > Metazoa > Chordata > Actinopteri > Syngnathiformes > Syngnathidae > Hippocampus > Hippocampus comes. The sequence goes on along the minus strand of NW_017806274.1, from coordinate 662,826 downwards.
GATGGAATGCATACATATCACTTGAGCAAAAGTCCCCCAATTCAAAACGACATCACCATATCGTAGAATGCAATTTTTAAATTGCTCTTTGTGAATAAACACAGCAACCCCTGCTTCAACCCATTCAGATGGCCGTACGTTTTATTTTTTTCCACACGTGTATTTATTCATACACGTGTCTTGATAGGTTCAGCGCTGAAAAAGTGCAGTCCACATGTTTCCATGTACAACATGAAAAGTTGACGTTAAAGCCACAGATTTGTTTGCGTCATCGTTGCAATCCCATTTATGGCTTACTGACGAATGTTTACGCCACACTTTTGCGAGGTAGTCGAGAGTGTGAAGAAAAACTGTCCCAAAAAAGTCTTTCATTAATGCATTTTGCATAAACCTAACCTATGAAACAAAAACAATTCTGTATAGTCAAAATGAAATCACAATATTGAAATGGGGCAACAATGGGAATGTGATTATTTTACAAACTTGCTCAGCCCTCATTTGGGGACATTTTGGACTGTCCTAACTTTGTGGGAAGAATTAGGGGAGGTTCTCTTTACTTCTAGCATGACCGCTCCCAAGCGCACAGAACTAGTTCCAGAAAGCCATGCTCAGATAAGTGTGGCAAACCCCATCAAACAAGCCACAATTCAAGTCATGTCTGTGCTTGAAAAATACACACAATAGATATGAATACATACTAAAACATACATTTCTTGCCAATGTTTCATTCCCAGGGGACACAAAACATGCAACACCCCCAACCCCCCCGGGGTCCAGTCCCGAGCCTGACCACAAAAGCACTCCCCAGTCACACGACGAGCCGTCTGAGAAATCTGACGGAGAGCAAGATTTGTCTGCCATGGAGGTGGAGTAAAGAAAACACATTTCACATCATCTGGAACTTGGATGAAATAGATTTCATGAGTACGGCCGTATTTTGGAGCAGCGCGGTCCCCACCATGTCTTAACTGTGCGTTTGAATGTAGTCACCTTCATGAGTACGGCCGTATTTTGGAGCAGCGCGGTCTTCCACCATGTCTTAACTGTGCGTTTGAATGTAGTCAGTCCTTTGCTTTGGCAAGCATATTTTATAGTCGAGAGGAATTGTTTGGCACTGGCACCTGATAGGAAACTCCTCAACAACCAGTTTTCATAACAGACTCATGTCTGATGCTCTGTAGTTTGTCATGCCGCATTGTACTTGTTTACTCCTGTATTTGACTACACGTCTTAATAGGAAACTGTTCATGAAACCTGTTTTTAGTCATAAGGTTCATTTACTGCTGTGCCCTCACCATTTGTTGACTGGGGGGGCGCCACCAACACGTTTACACGAGATGGTACAAAGTGTACAATTAAAACGCACTTGCAATATGTATTTATTTCTCCAAACAGGGAAGGGAGATTAACGTTGGTACTGTGCACCTGCTGGACGTGCCTTTTATATTTTAAATGGCTTCCTCTAGAATATTTTTGATGCAACCTATTTACATTTTGATGATCCCTTGAACTGTTTTTCACTCAAGCGAGTGAGAATGTTTGCTGTGAATGTGTCAGTTTAAGTGTAAATACAGTATTAAAATAAAATCGTGAGAACAATGGATGTGTATGTGTTGTTTTCAGAATGCATTCTAATAATAGGCCCAGACGTGGAAACTGGATGTCTCTTGAGAAAAACGACTCTTACTTTACACCAGCTTACTTGCCTTGGTTGATTGTGAGACTCTTCCAGTGCAAGGTGTGTATTAAACATAATTGCATATTGGATTTCTGAATATGTGCAACTGTAGTCACGGGAACACCAAGCTGCTTCGATATGGTCTTACAGCCTTTAAAGTTAACGTGCTTGTCTGCAGTTTGATTTGTAATCTCCTGAGACACCTCGCTCATTCACTTCCTCTGGTCTATGTTTAGTGTGGTACGCACCACCAAACAGCACGGTGACGACTGGTCACCCTTTAAATTGGGCCATTACAAGTTTTAATTCTGCTGAACCCCAATTCAAAATCAACGTCCGATTTTCATTTGTTAAATTTTCATTTCTTTTGTTTCATGACTTTTGTCAGATTCAAGTTATTTCTGTGACCCCTGTGGGTTTTTCTTTCACTAACAGAAGGCTACCAATATATATATATTTTTTTGTATAAAACTACAAAAAAAATATGAATGAACATAAATGTTTAATACTTTTACAATGCAAGACTGGCTTTTTAGGACCAGCAGCATATTCACATTTGTCGTACTGTCTGTACGTAGTTATCCTATCGAATGTGGAAGTGACACACAGCCAATGAAAACTTGTGAGACTTTCCTGCTTGTATTATGAGTAAGTTGAGCAAAGTTCTGGAAATGTGTGCATTTTATTTCATGAGACCCTGTCTGTGGATGGTATGATAAACAATGACTTCTCTGACACAAAGATTTACGATGTTGAGATCCTGCATTGCGTGTGAACGTTTGCATGCACTTCAATGTGATTATTTGTTAACCGGGTCACCACGATGACAAATTTCTGGTTACGTCTCGCTTGATATGCCCATCACTCGTAGAGCAACCCATCACAGTATCAAACATTTGGTAAAGTACGTTCACCTTCAAACAACGTTTATGCCATTTATTCGTTCAATGTTTATTACGGAAGGTCCAGCAGCTGAAGTTGATTCGTTGATGAAGGATTCCGAACACAGCCACAATGTGAGCGATTCCACGAGCTAGCAAGACAGTTATCGACTCCCATCTTCTAAGAGAAACATTAAATGCGGAATAGAAAAAGGGAGAGCATGTAAATGGCCGTGATTACTTCAACTCTTGTGTATTCCGTACGTGTGTCAGGTTGTACAAATTGCTGCCCTGTTTCGGCTCCTCGCCGCCAATGTTTAAACGCTCCATTTTCATTAGCTGGCCAATTTTAGCTTGTGATCATTTTATTTTCGCTCATTGATCATTTCAGACAGCGTAACATAATGGTGTTGACATCCAGCCCGACCACTCTTGATTGCTTGACCCTCTTCATTTGCAACCAGAAAGTCATTGCGGCTACAAAGTTGCTCTGCTGCCACCGCCTGACCCTCTTCCCCCTCAACATGCACTGTAAACTACGGGTGAGGTCAACGCGCCACATCTTCTATGGGTTTTGATAATGTATGTTTACAGAGACGTGACCTCCGGGGCCTTGCAATGCATCAATGTGACATCCACAGTAACGCCTGATTCCACCGCATGCTGTTTGGGGTTGACCTCTGACAAGAGTCGAACAGGGGGGGTGAAAAAATGGGACATCAATAGGACAATGTTTGGATGTTTTCACACCACTGGGAGCTTATTCCGCCATACACGGGCTGCACATGTGCATGCGTGTCATCTTTAGTGCCCTGTGACAGTGACTGAAATTATTGTTTGTTTTGGGCCCGGGGTTACATTTGTCTTCTTTCAGCAATGTCTTTGCCTCCTGACTTTTCAAATAAGAAAATGATATTACAGAAATGTAAAAATGCCCATTCCATTTTGTTGACTCCTGTCGTTAATTGAGGCAACCCATATACTGTATTAGTCACAACCCTGAGAAATATTTTCATCATTTCCAAAATTCCACATCTTTTTCATTCATTCATTTTCCGATCCGCTTATCCTCACGAGGTGCGCGGGGGGTGCTGGAGCCTATCCCAGCCGTCTTCGGGCACTAGGCGAAGCACACCCTGAAACGGTTGCCAGCCAATCGCAGGGCACATAGAGACGAACAAACATCCACACTCACACTCACACTCACACCTTGGGACAATTTAGAGTGTTCAATCAACCTGCCATGCATGTTTTTGGAACGTGGGAGGAAACCGGAGTACCCGGAGAAAACCCACGCAGGCCCAGGGAGAACATGCAAACTCCACACAGGGAGGACGGAGCTGGAATTGAAATTGAAATTCTGGAAATATTCCATCCTTTGAAACCCTAATCAAAATTGAGTATTATAATAGCAGTTTCTGGCATGGACATTATGTGCGGCCCACGCAGGGCAGTGTTGCTGGGGGGGGGGGGGGGGCTAAACCCACCCCAAAATGAAAATATAAATTGCTGCGTGAAATGGGGAATTCATCCCCCAAAGAAGGGTGCCGTTCAAGCGATTGAATGAGACCGTGTGACAACAACCGTTTACTTATTTTTAATGATGTCATTACTGTTTGGTTTTAGAAAGTATAATAATACAGAGTCCTATTATTTTTCCCTTTTTTTTTTTTTTTGGGAGGCTGCAACAGATTAACAGCAAATGTGACTTCCAAGTGTTTTGAGATAAGAGCAAAGTCAATGAACAAATTGAACTTGTACCCCAAGGTGGTCCAAATCTAAAATCTATGTCAAGGCAGAATAGCTCATGCATTGGATCTTCGGTGGTCATAACGCTGTGGACTTGAAGACGTCAAGACGTAATGGACATATTCAAAGAATGTGTGAATAATGGGAGATCATAGAAAAAGCTGCACTTGAAACTTCTTCTATCAGGATTTCTGTCATGGCAACGGTAACAGATTCGCACACTTGAAACAAAATGACTGATGAAATCCAAAGCCCCAGTGCCGAGGTAATTTTGTACAAGCGATGAAAAGGCACAGTGGAGCCGTCCCAAGGTTCATAGTTCTATTTCACTCCCATCTCTCACGCGTGCGTTCGAGGCCACTTGACTCAAATTTATACTGATCTTTTATTTATACCCAGAAAAAATGGCAGATAAGAAACATAAGCGTTCTTGATATTGTGTTCTGTCATATCTCGCGGCCAAAGATTGAAATCCTGCGAAACAATTTTCTGAAGAAATGAAAGAGCGCGCCCTCCTGAACCCCGGGAGGAAAATAAGCCCGCCGCGCAAAGCGGAATATGAAACAGAGGCCCTCCGAATAAGTAAAATAGACAAGTGCGCCAGGCTTGTCACTTTTCCATTTGCTGCCCCCGAGTGAGAACACTTCTAAAATCCCCCCCCACCCCCGCTTCATCTCAGCAGAGACCTTTATCGTTATGCTCTATCTACTGTACTGAATAAAAAAATTAAAAAAAAGCACATCAGGCAAAGGAGCCTTTTAAAGATTTGCCTTGATTCTCCCAATCATTTCGTAGCAAACAACAAAAGTCATGATGGAGGCGGTGTGCTAAATGCCGAGATGAGTGTCACGGAAGCAGTTAACGCGCCTGCGATATGAGATGTAACAACGGGCTCTCGACAACAGCATCATTACACCGTAATAAGAGCAGCATCTCCTTGAAGGCGGCATTAAAATCACATTAGAGTACACGAGAGCCGGCCTTGATGAGCACTGAAGGGGTGATGGTTCCGAGCAGCCGGGCCCCATTATTGTGCTGACTCGCATTCGCTCGCTCCTCGATTGCCACTTGACAAAAAAAAAAAAAAGCTTGGCGCAAAAGGTCATCAGCCTCTACCGAGAAATTAGCTCGAGAAAGTCAAGCCATTTAAATGCTCCGTGCGCAGATTGGATTGGATTCATTTTAGAAAAAAAAAAAAGTTCTATCTGTCAAATGACAAATGCGTGATGAAACACTGTTTATATAGCAGAATGGCATTCAGGGATCAGAGAGCATTGTCATCGTCTGCCCTGTCTTGTGGTCGTTATGACGCGAGAGCGATGACGTCGCTGTTTGACAATTAGTACTGTAAACAATATGTCACTGCATTGTAATTATGTACTGAACTGTGAGGATGCTCTCGTACCACAAACTAATCTCGCCGAATTGCTGCGTGAAATGAGCTGGTGAAGCGTGCTCGCGTTTTAGATACTTGTGACTGCAACATTATTTTGGGATTCACTTTTGCGAGAAGGGTCGGTCGGTGTTGTGCTGTGGTTTCATTGCAGAGGTGTCGAAACTTTTAAAAGGATGGGAAGGGCCACTTTTTGTTCACTATTTATAAAATATGGGGGGGGGGGGGAAAGAACACTCTACCAAGGGACATCATATTGTTTATAAACTGTAGTTAATAAAACAAAAAAATAAAAAAATAACGACTACATCACAACTTTCTGTTAAAGTTGATTCGGAAATTTTGGGGTGGTCCTCAGCCCTGTGACCCACAAGATAAGATCCGGCCCTGCACTTTGTCGATCTCTACAATGAGAACTAAAACGATACATTTTTTAGTAGTATGACTTTTTTTTAGGATCATTAATTTGGGCATTGACAAGGAGCAGCTGATTAGCTTTATTCACCTTAAATGAACACAAATTTGGTTGCTGTCAAAGCTTTGTTTGCATCTTTGCATATTGTTAGCATAGTAGCATAAATCCCAAGCCAGTTTTTAATTTTGTGTCACAATGTCAATAAAGCAAACCCGTGTGATTGCTAATCCCACGTAGGCCCGGGGAGAACATGCAAACTCGACACAGGGAGGCCGGCGCTGGAACTGAACCCGGTACCTCTGCACTGTGAGGTCCACGCGCTAACCACTGGACCAGCGGGCCACCTCATAGGACATATTAACAACAACAAAAATATTCACACCTTACAATAAACTGGTTTACCGGATACATAGGTAAAATATGTCTCTGTCACTCAACTTGTACTTTGTCATGATTGTCATGACCTGTTTCCATTGATTAGCTGGGAGAAATCATATCGTAGTTGAGGCGTGTGGCGGCCATTTCATCTGAAGTTGAGGTTACCCATTATGGTTCAGTGTCCTATGAAGGGTTACAAAACACGAGCGGCATAAGGAAGAGGAGGTGCTGCATAAGTAGCTCGGCCCGGGGAGAACATGCAAACTCGACACAGGGAGGCCGGCGCTGGAACTGAACCCGGTACCTCTGCACTGTGAGGTCCACGCGCTAACCACTGGACCAGCGGGCCGCCTCATAGGACATATTAACAACAACAAAAATATTCACGCCTTACAATAAACTGGTTTACCGGATACACAGGTAAAATATGTCTCTGTCACTAAAGTTGTACTTTGTCATGATTGTCATGACCTGTTTCCATTGATTAGATGGGAGAAATCATATCATAGTTGAGGCGTGTGGCGGCCATTTCACCTGAAGTTGAGGTTACCCATTATGGTTCCGTGTCCTATGAAGGGTTACAAAACACGAGCGGCATAAGGAAGAGGAGGTGCTGCATAAGTAGCTCATGCGGAAATCATACAAAGCATCCTGCAGGCAGCAGGTTCATTTTATGGCTCCATCTATTACCGCTCTGTCATTGTTAATTGTCTTCTTTTTACCTCGGCAGGATTCTCCAAATTGGTCCTATCGAATGTGACAGGAGGAAGAGCATTAAGCATCTGACAAGATGATATCTAAGTTCAATTTCCTCCTCCTCACCTGATTTATACCTGCAGCACATCATTTTCCTTTCTGTCATAAAGACCTCGATAAATCAGCGGTGCTCATGGAAGCGCCGCACAACAGCCTCTCCTGGATTTGTATCCTCGGCATTTGCTATTAGGGAGCCATTACAAGCACATTTTGCTCCCTCAAACAAAAATGATCAAATCTAATACAGGCGAGATTAGAGAGATAAAGAGAGAAAAGCGCAGGCGGAGCTGCTCCAAACAGCCCCCGCTATCTAAACAATATGCTCTAAACTCAATCTAAAAGAGGAAAAAAAAAAAAAAAAAGTATAGATATATATTTTTTTCTCGCCGTTGACACCATTATCCATCTGTTTGGACAAAATTGCTGTATCATGGTATAAATCTGGCATACAAGTGACATATCCTCGAAAATAAAAGGCAACATTAACTGCTCTATCTTCTAGAGGCCATGGGACGAGCGGCCCATAAGCTCAGTCAAGTGTGATGGCAGTTATACTGTGTTTTTACTAGACTGCAGACAATTATACTTTGCTCCTCTCGCCATAAGAAGACAAAGTGCCCGGGCTTCAGCTGAAATGATTTCAAATAGATTTTCCAAAATGTCTCTTGGCAGATTGCTTCCATACATTATTTCACTTAAATGGAAAGGGGAGGGAAAAGAGAGGGAGCCTGCGACACAAATCAATCACAACACTTTAACACATGTAGAGATGAGAGCTTTCTGTGCGTGTGTGTGTGTGTGTGTGTGTGTGTGTGTGTGTGTGTGTGTGTGTGTGTGTGTGTGTGTGTGTGTGTGTGACGGAGAGAAGATGT
>NW_017806274.1:643963-654332 GCF_001891065.2 Hippocampus comes | reverse complement strand
GTTGAAGGAATGAAGAAGACCACTCCCTGGGCACGACAGTGTATGTAAGTAGAGCACAGGTGTATGCTAGCAGTGTATCATTAGCACATGCTAAATTCCTCCATACACATTCCTGTCCTCAATTCCAATGAATACACTTTATTCACGAGCAAACGAATGTAATGAAAGCACCCATCACTCAGGCCAGATTTGTGTTTCATTATGACTTGGTTCTTGTTTTGTTATGCATAATTAGGCATTGACCATATTTAGTGTCATATTATTATTATTTAATCCAATACAGTTGTTGTTCATTCTGTACAGTCTGTAACATTTACTGAAGAAGTGGTCAAACAGTCACACCGTCCATATAAATTGAATGTTGAAAACAAGATTCATGTTAGGTTTTAGGGTTGCGTTAGATTGGCGTGTTGCAGACAAACCAGTCAGTGCAATTTTTTTTTTTTTTTAGATTGCAAGGAGAAATTCCTCCAGAAACCATACAAATGCCAATATTGCTCCTGTCCTTGATGTTATAACGTGTGATGCTCGTCACATAAAAGTCAAACCGAGTGTATAGTATCGAGGATTTATAGCTATATTTAGGCCATAAGAGCTCTCTGGGCCCTCCTGCAGTCTGCAAAGTCAAAAATCTAGAGCAACACATCAGTGGAAAAACAAAAGGGGCTGACAGTGCGGAACTTCAAAGATGACACTTAGGAAACTGTAGTACAAAATACTGCCAACAACATGACATACCCGGGACAGGATTCATGAAAGAAATGATCTCAGTAAAGGTCCAAAAACAGTCTAAAGCCTCATCTTTGTGGACATTATTAGCCTGTTGGTGCTGCAACTGTGTGCCAGATAGTTCTTTACTGGAATATTCCCCGCTGCCAACCATAATTAATAGCTTTACAGTCTTCGAGGCCATAATGCTCATCAGTTATTAATTAGAAATTCATTTCACTGAATAAATAATGCTCATGATTGATGATGAAAGTGGTAATTAGGTTCTTGGTGCAATTCACTGGGGAAAAAGCCTTTACACTTGATTCTCGGCTGTTAAGTAGTTGCTCATTTACGGTACTGCTGCTATACCTCTCGTCATAAACCGCCGCCATCGCGGGAGCATCTGGATTTAGGGAGCAATAACCAAAGTTGTAATTTGCTGAGGTTACATTTGGCAAGCGGCTCTCGAGTCGCGACTCTTTCTTTGTCCTCCCCCGCTCTTTGTTCCATAAAATTACCAACATGAAATAATAACCTGTTATCAAGCTTGAAAGCCTAGTGCGTATTCACCAACGTAAACTCCCATTAGGTTAGTATGAATTAGGTGCACAAAAACGTACAACAATCTCACGGGTCTCTCATAGGCATCATAGCGCCTATAATAGCCCCCTTTTTTTTTTTTTTTTAAATGACGAGAGAAAAGTGTGAAAACTCAAGCCATCTATGGCTCACTATTGATTTTACACCCAAGACCCGTGTGATGTTGATAGCCTCTTTGATATATTTTCCAGCAAGCAGCAGTCCCCTTGGAGTTTTTGTGGAAAATAAACCAGTCAATATACACCTATTAGGATTTCTTGATCTGAGCCCATAAAGCTGCGCTGTACACTGTTTCCGATGCTCATTGCATCATAATAGCAACGAGGGCAGCAGCTATTACTTTTGAGAAGATGAACCGCCAACATTTGAGCGGCTCGCTGAAATAGCGTTGTTTTCGAACAATCGATGCAATTGACCTGCATTACACTGGAAATACAGTCGAACCTGAAAGGTCAAACGCAGTCCGTTTCTGTAAACTGGTCGACCAGGGTTGGGATTCATTGTTTCTTATAAGAAATAATGTACGTTGATGTCATTTGTTCCAGAGTTAAACTCTTACCAATTTTCTTTTTTGTTGCTGTCAGCTGTTCACACGTGAAATACTGTGACTGACCCACAGTGTACATTTTTGTCTTTGCGGTTCGGCATTTGTAAATTTGTATAACTAGCGGAATTTTGGGGGGAACTATATACTCTATTATACGCTGAAAATCTCAGCTACAGTGAAACTCCTCTACACCGAAATCATGTTTGCAGCAAGAAATTTTCACAACAGGGGACTTTTCACTGTAGCAAATTTGATCTCAGACGTAAACACGAACACACACAAAAAACATATATGTGTACTTTTTTATTTTTATTCCAATAGTGCATAAGTATGAGCATACACTGATCTGACACTTCATATAGCCAGCGTAGAAAGAAAAAAAGGGAAAGAAATGCTTTATGATCCGCTCCTTTTTAAGTGCTTTGCGGCCATCTTCAACATCTGCACAAACCTCTTTTTTGGGGGGGCTTCAGTTAATTACAAAACTGTGCATGATTGACGCTGTTCTTGGCGGGGCTTGATACACAACAAGCAAAACACGTGAACAGATTTGATCCTCTGATGCTCACTCGAACTGAGATTAGGTGAGCTACGGTGACGTCTTGTGTCAGGTCGCGCATGATGACAGTTTATCCTCCCAAGTTTTGAGCCCCCTTTTAAATTGGATTTTCTTCTGGATTTTGGGTAATTTTCACCAATCGCACGGTCTCGGAGGTTGTACACAAACACAAAACACCAAACGGTAACCCCCCAAGCAAAAGATGATGGTTTAGCCTGATCAAACAAGGATACAATAACCAGTCCCTTTCGCCTGTCATCGGGGGAAATGAGCAATAGTAACAGCCCTTTCCTCGTCCTCCCTTTCAAACCGGTATCTGTCCTATTAGCAATTTATAATGGAGATCAGGAAGTAGTCAGTGCAGAATGAAGACAACTGTCTGCACCCTTTCCTAATTGGCTTTATGTTCTCCTTTCTGATGAATGGCTTGCCACTACCACAGACTCCTGTGGTTTTTATTGCCCTAATAGGCCTCAGTAACCGGATTTACTAACAGATAGTGGGTCAAAAAGGACAGAGAGAGCAAAAATGTTAATTAATATCAATAATGGCCAATTATTAGTTTGACAGAGGGATCCCAGCTAGTTGTGTGCTCTAATGACTGTGAGCCAACTTGAGGGGAAACACTGGCGAATTAGCATAACTGTGTATGCGCGGCTCCATGGAGGTGCCCAGCAAACATCTGTTATGTTAGAAATTCAAATAGAATTCCGATTAGTAACCCTGGCTGTGGTTGCATAATCAGTCATTCTTCTCTGGCCATTTCGCCGGCGCTAACAATGCCCTTGTGACTGGTGGAACGCCTCCCTTTGGGCTTTCCAATCAAACGTGGCCCCATGTGGACCTGCACGTCCTAACAACCGACAGGCCAACGTGGACTTCTAAGGGGGAGCTTTGTGCTCTGACAAGAGCTCAATGTATCCACCCATGACACATGACCGGAGAATAGAATTTTTTTGATTTCAATCCAGCAAGAGAAATATTTATTGTTTGGATGCGCCGGCATCTTGCCGCTAAGGGAGTTGACTCTTTGTAATCAATGTTTGACTTCAAACTAAATAAATGCAGCCAAAAAAACCAAGCGACCCAGCGTTACTGATTGTTGGTGCTGCCTGAAAACAAATAAAAACCCTCTTGTGGACATAAATCCTACATACCGTACGTTTAGCATTTAGCGCAACATTATCATCGTCCTCGTCTTCGGCTTCCTCGACAGAACAATTATTTAGTCTAATCAATTCACTCGCATTAAGGTTGTGTTTTAAGTTCGGGTTAGGGAGGATAGGTACTGTGAAAAGTAAAAACCACAAACGGTGAGTATTGTAGCTCAATGTTCAAATTCAAAATTATTTTCACAATAAACAAACAAAAACAAACGTATCTTTTGTACAAGTAGTGCCTCCTGAGGTTCTTATCTTTTTCCAACAAGACTGCGCATTGTTCACTCTTTACGTCATGTAAGCTCTTGCAGCGGGTCTGAAGGTGTTAGACTTCCATCGTGATTTACAAGTCTGCGTGTGACCTTCTCTTTGGGTAATGTAAGCGTGTAATTCTCTGGAGTGTAACGTCATGTTTGATCAGAGGAGCTACTCGTGTCCTGATCTCAGGAGTGCCTCAGTGAAAGCAGCTCAGATGGGCAGAAGAGGTTGCCCTTCAGGGTAAAATTCTCAGGAGCTGCTTGCATTTTATGCCCTGTGGTTGTCCAGTTATGAAGAAATTCGACACAAATTCAAAATCCACTCCAAAAACAGCAACCTTGCTTCAAACAAACTCTCCAAAACATTGCCCACCAACTATATTTTGCCACAAATATGAGAATATATTTTCCAAAATGTAAAACCAGTAAGAGGTTTTGGCTTAAACAAGAAATAATAAAAGACATCGAGCAAATATTCAATAAACATATTTTTTTATATATACAGATATGCACACATTTTCAATAACCCCAAATGGGACTGTTTTGTACTCATTGTGACACATTTCTTCCCTCCCAAATTCTTTTTATAAAATGGCGATGAAAAATCATTTCACGTGTCGTTAGATGTTTTCAATCTTTATCTGTCCACTATGTCATGAACATGAATTCACATCAAACCCTTTCTTTGAACGTGACATAGTTAGCTTGCCAACTGAACGATGTCGTTCTGTGAACATCCACCAAGTGCATCTTAAATGCTAACGTTAGCCGAAAATGTCCGTTATTTTGAACATTGCATGATTTACTTTGTCAATTTACAGCGAATTTATTTCAACAAAAGAGCGCGGGGGGTTGACAAAAATGCATTTCTAGCAGCATAACGACACCACTTGGTACAGTGAATATAAAGTTAAGTGGACTTTTTTTCTTTTTATGGGGCGGGGGGCGGTGTGAAATGGTGACATGTTTCAGAGCCACCTCATGGTAATCTTGACTCTGGATGTATCATCAAAATGGCTTTCGGAGAAAAGGAAAACATTGTTAATTTCAACTCTGAAGAAAGAAGCTCCCGCATTTGAATTAATATGGTTCCGCTGAATTAATTTGCAGTTGTTAATGAAAAAGGCAACATATGTCTGGTGCACAGTGCTGCATCCAACAGATTTGGGTGCAGTATACATGACTGGGCGACACCATGCTTGTATGTAGGAAATGGCTTCGGCTTCACGCTCCTCTCCATTCTGTGGCCTCCGGTGTATAAATTTGCCTGATTGTTTTCCTTTCCCCTTTCTTAATTCATTGCAGTCGGATTCCTCTTTGATGCCGTTCTGTTGTCCCTCAAACAATTGAAGTGGAGACAATGGAGGCATAATGATAGATCCGTGTACCCGCCATCTGTAAGAGCATCTGCTCCCGTGCATCTGTACAACATGCTGGAGCGGGGAGCCTCGGTAATCTGCATACTAAGGAGAGGGCTTATCTCAGTCTAGTTAATAATCACAAACAATTGATGCACTTCATTCCCGCAGTCCTGAACGTTTGCTTGGAAATAAAAAAAGAAAAAAAAACAAACAAACAAATGGGAAAGCAGCAAAGTTTTGGGTATGTTCGCTGTTATCCTCCAGATAGTCAGGGGTCAGATGCTGTTGATTTTGCCGGGGGCTACAGATTTAGGCAGCCCTCAATTTCATCTTTTCATGAATACCATAATTATTGAAGGACACTCTTGAGTTCTCAAGCCGCTTCTTCGTATACTGTGATGGGGTTTCGAGCCTCCATAGCAACGGAAGACCTCGACTCAGAATTGGATGTAACGCGCGTACTCCTTCACCAAGGTTGAAGTGTTCACAAAAGTGGTGGGAAAAAAAAACAGTCGAGGACTAATATTTGTCTTTGTTTGTCCAACCGCATTCTGGCAAACATCACTCTCTCATGTGACAAAAATGAAGCAATAGAGATGGCCTTCACTGAAAGGCCTTTATTTTGAAGACCGACATAAACACGGTGTCCTCCTAACAACTAGGTAACTCCTGGCGCAACATAAAACTGTGTCATTAAAACACAACATAAATACTAGGGCTGTACACGAATAGGTCTTGACTCAAATTGAGTAGCGAAATGGCTGTCAAACACGGAATCAAAATGTTTCCATTCAAGTCGGAATGCGTCATCGCATATTGTCGGAATGTTTGGATGGTAGATCCCGTCACCCTACCTCAGCTTTATCGACATGGCGAGTACACCTCAAGCTACGCACACAGCTCATTCGAGCAGATGCCCGGAAATAGTCATGGGAATACTTGGCTGGCTAACATCTCCGTCTTGGCCAGCTAACGCTAGCAACCAACGGAAGGGGGTTTGCAAACTTGGACGCCGGACCTGAGAGACGAACGAGCTTCGGGCTAGCTAGCATGAGCCTAGTTGCGATGTAGATGGATTTAAAATGAGACCAAAGAGAAAATAAATGTACGGTGCAGGATCTTGGAGGGTAAAAAAATTGTTTATGACCTAAAAAGGTGAACCTTTCCGTGTGTTGACGCCTATCTTACCGTTGCAAATGATCATGTGACGGATGATGTAAGAGGGCGGGATCATTTTGAATCCAGTCACGTTGTATTTTTGTCCAGATCGTCACCAGAATGATACGGATTCTTGTTTGCAACTCACTCACGGAAATCTGCTACGTATTTTTTTGTTGTTGTTGGATTGCCGCTAGATAAGTAACTTATAACTCTCATGTTCTCTCACACTTCATTTCGGGGAGGTCACAGAGCCCCATCTGTCTTTCTTTAACACTAACAAAATGTTCTTCTACAACTTTAGAGTTTATTAGCTGTCTTTTTTTCCACTTACCAACCACTACATTGGTGAAGAGTTTGCAAAAGCACTATAATAGATTTAAACAACATGCAAAGAGCCGTTTGGAAAAAGCAGGAAATCAAACAACGCTTTCAAAATATGCTGACGTTGGAACTATTGGGAGCCCTTTTCTTTCTATCATTTAATAAATACCTTTGGGTTTTAAGAATCAGCATACGATTATTTTTTTCTTTAACTAAAACACTTGACAGTGGCTCATAGGAATATAGGTCATTGATTGGATAGAAAGTGTACAATACTGTATTGACCAAAAATATATTCTCACTCTCTCACCAACCTCTTGTTAAATATCCTCATTAAATCAGGTTGATGATACACTGCAGCATGAAGAAAACGTAATGCAAACAAAACTAAACCAAAAGAAGTATCTTGATTCCCTTTTATTTTACCCAATAACCTGTGAAATGCCCATAACATTAAAAAAAAATGCTATACAAGAGCTACACAACCACGTGATTTTTATACAATTTAAAACACTGCATCAAATATCGGCACTCGCTTCCTTGTGCATACTTCCTGTTCATCCTAATTAAGCATGCGTGGTGCTACTCTCCCAGCTGCTAGGTTTCTGAAATCCACCAGGCAGGTGTCTCCAGCCCCCCCAAGTGATGCCGGGGGGGGTTAGCGTTGAGCAGCACTATATCAGACAACAAAATAAAACGCTCCAAAAACTACCCACTTGCTGTCTTGAAGCTACGATAACTTACACAGGAAGGCATCGCCGGGCGACATGTGACACCCCGTTGCTGATAAACTAACAATTCTTAGTAGCTGGGGTCGTGACAACACTAAATAAATTTGTGGAAGGCCTTTGCTAGATCAAGGTTTCACCTTGAATGCCTTGTGTAACCACACTAGGACACATTGAAAATGCATTAGGACCAAATAATATGGTAGACTCGATGTGGCACTTACAGGAGGCAAGATTTCATGTGGCGCAGCCCTCCATTGGTCATTCACAGACTTATCGAAATAAATCAATTGACATGTCCAAGATAAAAAAAAATAAAAATAAAAATACTGTACCGATACGTCAAAGCAACTTTATTATGAATAATGCTACAACTTAATGGGTGATTTTACAGAATCAGGATTTTCACAGCGAATTAAAAAAAAAAAAAAAGTAATTACAAGATTGTGCAAATATCAATTTAAATAACTGATTAACTGCATGCATTGTGTACAGCTTTACGGAGAATCAACCGAAATGTTCTCAAGCTGTTTTGCTCAAGTTTAACAAATTTTGCCATGCCAAGAGGAAAAAAAAAAGTATAATTTTTCATCT
Organism: Hippocampus comes; assembly: GCF_001891065.2. Classification (NCBI taxonomy): domain Eukaryota; kingdom Metazoa; phylum Chordata; class Actinopteri; order Syngnathiformes; family Syngnathidae; genus Hippocampus; species Hippocampus comes. Next base: position 646,333 of record NW_017806274.1, on the reverse strand, counting down.
GAAACTTGATTTTTAGTAACAATGTCGCTAAGTTAAAAAACAAAAACAAGCATGCACAAAACTGCCCCACTCCGGCTTGCAGGTAGAAATCCATCATCGTCCTTGGAGCTCAAATGCATCTATTTTAAGCCTCGCTTTTTATCTGCTGTTTACGAGGTTGCGAGGAGGCCGTGACATTGTTGGGTCGTGTGTTGACACATTAATTGGATAAAGGGTTTTTCATCACAGCTGCTGGGAAATTAAGAGGAGATTGAAAGCCCCCGATGTCTTGTAATGAAGTGTTTGAGATCGCGTGGCTTCCCTTCCACCAGCGGCGCTCTCTGATGAATGGCCCGTAAAGGCAATGAAGACCATACACCGCGAAAAAACAAAGGAGGCCAAAGGGGCTCTCGTCACGTCAAAAGCTCGGGGTCAGGAGAAACCAATTCAGACCATCAGTTACATGTTAACACGAGCAGCATTTGGATAACCCTGCCGCCACCACAATAGGAATTAAGACGTCAATGCAATTTTGGCCCGGCGAGTGGCGTGCTTAGAAAAGCAATGTTCCGCCCCGTGTGCTCCGGCAGAAAAGGGGCCATCCGCTTCCCAAACAAACCGCTGTCCTTGATATCAGCTGGTTAATCCTCCCCTTTTAGTGGCTTTATTGGCTCATTCAAGAGGGTCTTTTGACATTCCCCCCGCTCTGTTAAAAGGTGACTGCATCTCAAGTGAAATCTGGAGTGTGCTTTACACAAGCGCCGAGCCCCATGTGGCTCCCGCCTCCCAGCGGGCCTGTGATTTTCCTGCTTTAAGTGTCTACTGTCAACACTAATTTGTCCCACTCCTCCTTCGTCCCCCCCTCCGCTGGGGAGGAAGGGTGGGTGACGCTCTCCTAAAGTTTTAATAAAAGATCTGCTGTTTTCTGGGAGTGAAGCAAGGGCTTTAAAAGCCACGCAGGCAATAAGATGCCAGGTAATGATTACAAGGCTCGAACAAGAGGCAGTTAGCGATGCCGCATGCTGTTTTACAAAGCGAGCCGCCGGTGTGTACTTGGGCAAAACGCAAGGCAAACTATGGACGTCATCGCCAAATAAGAGTTGCACTCTCAGCATTAAATTATTGCCGTGGAAAAACAAAGCAGTACTTTTTGTTTCTTCGTGTTGTTTTTAGGCAGCGGCAGTTCATTTTCAGTGGTGTCGTGCAAATGTTTTATTTGCCTTGTTCTTCCAAAAAAAAAACCATTCCCGTATATGCCAAAGGAGAGTAGTGCCAAGACAGGATTATCAGAGTTAAGATTTGCACCTTGACATTGTTTCCTTACCTTCCCCATACAAGTATACATGTACTTATACATTAGATTTGTGTACAAAAGTTGCCGGTCAATTTCGTCGGTAATTGTACATGTGAATGCGTCGCTGGCACAACACAAAGTGAAAAAAAAAGGTCATAGCACCAGTGAAATTTCATTCATTGGATTTCCTTGGGATTAATAAAAGCAGAATGATTGCCTATAATAGTTTCTGACATGTTTTGCTTGAGCACAATTTCACCGCCCGACAAAGTAAATTGCTGCATTTCATTTATGTGCCTTTAATGTTAGAAGGGAAAATCAATGGAAAAAGTAATTCCTCGCCTTCCATTTCAGCAAATTGCCATCTCTTTGAATGATAGGTCGAAAGGAAAGCGGTCAGGAGACTTTCTTTTCAATTATCCCTGACTTGTTTACATAAGCGCTACAGCCGGACATACAAATCTCATATGGGCTTTGCCACTGCCGGGGAAGCTAAATACAATTTCACTCCCAAGCTAGGCAAGAACCATGCAGGAAATTGTTCAATATCTCCGTCGTAGTCCCAATTTATACGGCATTGCTTAGCTGAACAGTATATAGTAGGGTGAAAAAAAAAAAAAAAGTATAGATATATATTTTTTTCTCGCCGTTGACACCATTATCCATCTGTTTGGACAAAATTGCTGTATCATGGTATAAATCTGGCATACAAGTGACATATCCTCGAAAATAAAAGGCAACATTAACTGCTCTATCTTCTAGAGGCCATGGGACGAGCGGCCCATAAGCTCAGTCAAGTGTGATGGCAGTTATACTGTGTTTTTACTAGACTGCAGACAATTATACTTTGCTCCTCTCGCCATAAGAAGACAAAGTGCCCGGGCTTCAGCTGAAATGATTTCAAATAGATTTTCCAAAATGTCTCTTGGCAGATTGCTTCCATACATTATTTCACTTAAATGGAAAGGGGAGGGAAAAGAGAGGGAGCCTGCGACACAAATCAATCACAACACTTTAACACATGGAGAGATGAGAGCTTTCTGTGCGTGTGTGTGTGTGTGTGTGTGTGTGTGTGTGTGTGTGTGTGTGTGTGTGTG
>NW_017806274.1:627083-634256 GCF_001891065.2 Hippocampus comes | reverse complement strand
ACTTCTCATTTGTGATTCGGCTGCCCTGCCTGTTCATCTGAAGCGGAATTAATGCTACGTTGTCCATTAGGCGACCGTAACACTGGCCAATGCTGTCACACACTCTTGCTGTTTGGACTGAAATTCCATTGAGGCTAATTTCCCATTTTGCTCGACGCTCTGAATCGCTTTTCAAAATGCTACGTTTCTCAGTTTGAATGCATACTGATGACGCTGCTCCGCCTTTGTAATTGGAATTGGCATGCGCACATATATATAAACGCACGCACACATGTGTGTGTGTGTGTGTGTGTGTGTGTGTTTGTGTGTGTGTGTGTGCGTGTGTGTGAGTGTGTGTGTGTGTGTAACGTTGAAGATGTGCACACAAGGACCCTGATAGGATGGGCCAGATCTTTGGTGAATGATGCCACACGATATGCTTTGAGTTGGCAGCGTCAAAAAGAGAGAAATAATGCATATTAAGTTCACCTGCTGACTTTGGAGGACTTTTTTTTTCTGTGGCAAACTCCACTCAGCCAAGCTTGCCTCAGCCCTTCAAAAAAATGGATGAAATGCAATTATTTCATGGCGTTATCAACTGACACGTTGTATGCAGCTAGGAGATAACAGTACTTTAGATAAACTTTGTTTGGACAACGTAGAATACATATGTCAGAATACTACATACGTGATAGCTGGAACAGATACAGTAAAAAGAAAAGATAAAATATTTTGTGAGCTTTTGAATAGATTATTATATTAATTCAAGAGCAAAAGTAAATAAACATACACGGAAATAAAGAATCAATTAATGAATAATGCTAAAAAATAGTGACAATTTATTCGGTATGTCATCACTGTTGTCAATTTTTTTTTTAAGTTTTTTTTTTTTTTAAATTAAAAAAAGGGTGGGCAGTGGGAAGGATCGTGGAAGCATCAAACGTTACCGTTGCGGTTAGCTTCCGTTCGCGTGATGTCACGACCTGGGAAAGAACAGAAAAGATGGCCTTGGGACAACAAAAAACGACGACTGGACTCGGTAAGAAGTGACGTTGCGTTTCCTCTTTATGGTAGTTTATCTTATGTTGGACTTTTATAGTTGAAGGAATGAAGAAGACCACTCCCTGGGCACGACAGTGTATGTAAGTAGAGCACAGGTGTATGCTAGCAGTGTATCATTAGCACATGCTAAATTCCTCCATACACATTCCTGTCCTCAATTCCAATGAATACACTTTATTCACGAGCAAACGAATGTAATGAAAGCACCCATCACTCAGGCCAGATTTGTGTTTCATTATGACTTGGTTCTTGTTTTGTTATGCATAATTAGGCATTGACCATATTTAGTGTCATATTATTATTATTTAATCCAATACAGTTGTTGTTCATTCTGTACAGTCTGTAACATTTACTGAAGAAGTGGTCAAACAGTCACACCGTCCATATAAATTGAATGTTGAAAACAAGATTCATGTTAGGTTTTAGGGTTGCGTTAGATTGGCGTGTTGCAGACAAACCAGTCAGTGCAATTTTTTTTTTTTTTTAGATTGCAAGGAGAAATTCCTCCAGAAACCATACAAATGCCAATATTGCTCCTGTCCTTGATGTTATAACGTGTGATGCTCGTCACATAAAAGTCAAACCGAGTGTATAGTATCGAGGATTTATAGCTATATTTAGGCCATAAGAGCTCTCTGGGCCCTCCTGCAGTCTGCAAAGTCAAAAATCTAGAGCAACACATCAGTGGAAAAACAAAAGGGGCTGACAGTGCGGAACTTCAAAGATGACACTTAGGAAACTGTAGTACAAAATACTGCCAACAACATGACATACCCGGGACAGGATTCATGAAAGAAATGATCTCAGTAAAGGTCCAAAAACAGTCTAAAGCCTCATCTTTGTGGACATTATTAGCCTGTTGGTGCTGCAACTGTGTGCCAGATAGTTCTTTACTGGAATATTCCCCGCTGCCAACCATAATTAATAGCTTTACAGTCTTCGAGGCCATAATGCTCATCAGTTATTAATTAGAAATTCATTTCACTGAATAAATAATGCTCATGATTGATGATGAAAGTGGTAATTAGGTTCTTGGTGCAATTCACTGGGGAAAAAGCCTTTACACTTGATTCTCGGCTGTTAAGTAGTTGCTCATTTACGGTACTGCTGCTATACCTCTCGTCATAAACCGCCGCCATCGCGGGAGCATCTGGATTTAGGGAGCAATAACCAAAGTTGTAATTTGCTGAGGTTACATTTGGCAAGCGGCTCTCGAGTCGCGACTCTTTCTTTGTCCTCCCCCGCTCTTTGTTCCATAAAATTACCAACATGAAATAATAACCTGTTATCAAGCTTGAAAGCCTAGTGCGTATTCACCAACGTAAACTCCCATTAGGTTAGTATGAATTAGGTGCACAAAAACGTACAACAATCTCACGGGTCTCTCATAGGCATCATAGCGCCTATAATAGCCCCCTTTTTTTTTTTTTTTTTTAAATGACGAGAGAAAAGTGTGAAAACTCAAGCCATCTATGGCTCACTATTGATTTTACACCCAAGACCCGTGTGATGTTGATAGCCTCTTTGATATATTTTCCAGCAAGCAGCAGTCCCCTGGGAGTTTCTGTGCAAAATAAACCAGTCAATATACACCTATTAGGATTTCTTGATCTGAGCCCATAAAGCTGCGCTGTACACTGTTTCCGATGCTCATTGCATCATAATAGCAACGAGGGCAGCAGCTATTACTTTTGAGAAGATGAACCGCCAACATTTGAGCGGCTCGCTGAAATAGCGTTGTTTTCGAACAATCGATGCAATTGACCTGCATTACACTGGAAATACAGTCGAACCTGAAAGGTCAAACGCAGTCCGTTTCTGTAAACTGGTCGACCAGGGTTGGGATTCATTGTTTCTTATAAGAAATAATGTACGTTGATGTCATTTGTTCCAGAGTTAAACTCTTACCAATTTTCTTTTTTGTTGCTGTCAGCTGTTCACACGTGAAATACTGTGACTGACCCACAGTGTACATTTTTGTCTTTGCGGTTCGGCATTTGTAAATTTGTATAACTAGCGGAATTTTGGGGGGAACTATATACTCTATTATACGCTGAAAATCTCAGCTACAGTGAAACTCCTCTACACCGAAATCATGTTTGCAGCAAGAAATTTTCACAACAGGGGACTTTTCACTGTAGCAAATTTGATCTCAGACGTAAACACGAACACACACAAAAAACATATATGTGTACTTTTTTATTTTTATTCCAATAGTGCATAAGTATGAGCATACACTGATCTGACACTTCATATAGCCAGCGTAGAAAGAAAAAAAGGGAAAGAAATGCTTTATGATCCGCTCCTTTTTAAGTGCTTTGCGGCCATCTTCAACATCTGCACAAACCTCTTTTTTGGGGGGGCTTCAGTTAATTACAAAACTGTGCATGATTGACGCTGTTCTTGGCGGGGCTTGATACACAACAAGCAAAACACGTGAACAGATTTGATCCTCTGATGCTCACTCGAACTGAGATTAGGTGAGCTACGGTGACGTCTTGTGTCAGGTCGCGCATGATGACAGTTTATCCTCCCAAGTTTTGAGCCCCCTTTTAAATTGGATTTTCTTCTGGATTTTGGGTAATTTTCACCAATCGCACGGTCTCGGAGGTTGTACACAAACACAAAACACCAAACGGTAACCCCCCAAGCAAAAGATGATGGTTTAGCCTGATCAAACAAGGATACAATAACCAGTCCCTTTCGCCTGTCATCGGGGGAAATGAGCAATAGTAACAGCCCTTTCCTCGTCCTCCCTTTCAAACCGGTATCTGTCCTATTAGCAATTTATAATGGAGATCAGGAAGTAGTCAGTGCAGAATGAAGACAACTGTCTGCACCCTTTCCTAATTGGCTTTATGTTCTCCTTTCTGATGAATGGCTTGCCACTACCACAGACTCCTGTGGTTTTTATTGCCCTAATAGGCCTCAGTAACCGGATTTACTAACAGATAGTGGGTCAAAAAGGACAGAGAGAGCAAAAATGTTAATTAATATCAATAATGGCCAATTATTAGTTTGACAGAGGGATCCCAGCTAGTTGTGTGCTCTAATGACTGTGAGCCAACTTGAGGGGAAACACTGGCGAATTAGCATAACTGTGTATGCGCGGCTCCATGGAGGTGCCCAGCAAACATCTGTTATGTTAGAAATTCAAATAGAATTCCGATTAGTAACCCTGGCTGTGGTTGCATAATCAGTCATTCTTCTCTGGCCATTTCGCCGGCGCTAACAATGCCCTTGTGACTGGTGGAACGCCTCCCTTTGGGCTTTCCAATCAAACGTGGCCCCATGTGGACCTGCACGTCCTAACAACCGACAGGCCAACGTGGACTTCTAAGGGGGAGCTTTGTGCTCTGACAAGAGCTCAATGTATCCACCCATGACACATGACCGGAGAATAGAATTTTTTTGATTTCAATCCAGCAAGAGAAATATTTATTGTTTGGATGCGCCGGCATCTTGCCGCTAAGGGAGTTGACTCTTTGTAATCAATGTTTGACTTCAAACTAAATAAATGCAGCCAAAAAAACCAAGCGACCCAGCGTTACTGATTGTTGGTGCTGCCTGAAAACAAATAAAAACCCTCTTGTGGACATAAATCCTACATACCGTACGTTTAGCATTTAGCGCAACATTATCATCGTCCTCGTCTTCGGCTTCCTCGACAGAACAATTATTTAGTCTAATCAATTCACTCGCATTAAGGTTGTGTTTTAAGTTCGGGTTAGGGAGGATAGGTACTGTGAAAAGTAAAAACCACAAACGGTGAGTATTGTAGCTCAATGTTCAAATTCAAAATTATTTTCACAATAAACAAACAAAAACAAACGTATCTTTTGTACAAGTAGTGCCTCCTGAGGTTCTTATCTTTTTCCAACAAGACTGCGCATTGTTCACTCTTTACGTCATGTAAGCTCTTGCAGCGGGTCTGAAGGTGTTAGACTTCCATCGTGATTTACAAGTCTGCGTGTGACCTTCTCTTTGGGTAATGTAAGCGTGTAATTCTCTGGAGTGTAACGTCATGTTTGATCAGAGGAGCTACTCGTGTCCTGATCTCAGGAGTGCCTCAGTGAAAGCAGCTCAGATGGGCAGAAGAGGTTGCCCTTCAGGGTAAAATTCTCAGGAGCTGCTTGCATTTTATGCCCTGTGGTTGTCCAGTTATGAAGAAATTCGACACAAATTCAAAATCCACTCCAAAAACAGCAACCTTGCTTCAAACAAACTCTCCAAAACATTGCCCACCAACTATATTTTGCCACAAATATGAGAATATATTTTCCAAAATGTAAAACCAGTAAGAGGTTTTGGCTTAAACAAGAAATAATAAAAGACATCGAGCAAATATTCAATAAACATATTTTTTTATATATACAGATATGCACACATTTTCAATAACCCCAAATGGGACTGTTTTGTACTCATTGTGACACATTTCTTCCCTCCCAAATTCTTTTTATAAAATGGCGATGAAAAATCATTTCACGTGTCGTTAGATGTTTTCAATCTTTATCTGTCCACTATGTCATGAACATGAATTCACATCAAACCCTTTCTTTGAACGTGACATAGTTAGCTTGCCAACTGAACGATGTCGTTCTGTGAACATCCACCAAGTGCATCTTAAATGCTAACGTTAGCCGAAAATGTCCGTTATTTTGAACATTGCATGATTTACATTGTCAATTTACAGCGAATTTATTTCAACAAAAGAGCGCGGGGGGTTGACAAAAATGCATTTCTAGCAGCATAACGACACCACTTGGTACAGTGAATATAAAGTTAAGTGGACTTTTTTTCTTTTTATGGGGCGGGGGGCGGTGTGAAATGGTGACATGTTTCAGAGCCACCTCATGGTAATCTTGACTCTGGATGTATCATCAAAATGGCTTTCGGAGAAAAGGAAAACATTGTTAATTTCAACTCTGAAGAAAGAAGCTCCCGCATTTGAATTAATATGGTTCCGCTGAATTAATTTGCAGTTGTTAATGAAAAAGGCAACATATGTCTGGTGCACAGTGCTGCATCCAACAGATTTGGGTGCAGTATACATGACTGGGCGACACCATGCTTGTATGTAGGAAATGGCTTCGGCTTCACGCTCCTCTCCATTCTGTGGCCTCCGGTGTATAAATTTGCCTGATTGTTTTCCTTTCCCCTTTCTTAATTCATTGCAGTCGGATTCCTCTTTGATGCCGTTCTGTTGTCCCTCAAACAATTGAAGTGGAGACAATGGAGGCATAATGATAGATCCGTGTACCCGCCATCTGTAAGAGCATCTGCTCCCGTGCATCTGTACAACATGCTGGAGCGGGGAGCCTCAGTAATCTGCATACTAAGGAGAGGGCTTATCTCAGTCTAGTTAATAATCACAAACAATTGATGCACTTCATTCCCGCAGTCCTGAACGTTTGCTTGGAAATAAAAAAAGAAAAAAAAACAAACAAACAAATGGGAAAGCAGCAAAGTTTTGGGTATGTTCGCTGTTATCCTCCAGATAGTCAGGGGTCAGATGCTGTTGATTTTGCCGGGGGCTACAGATTTAGGCAGCCCTCAATTTCATCTTTTCATGAATACCATAATTATTGAAGGACACTCTTGAGTTCTCAAGCCGCTTCTTCGTTTTTTTATACTGTGATGGGGTTTCGAGCCTCCATAGCAACGGAAGACCTCGACTCAGAATTGGATGTAACGCGCGTACTCCTTCACCAAGGTTGAAGTGTTCACAAAAGTGGTGGGAAAAAAAAACAGTCGAGGACTAATATTTGTCTTTGTTTGTCCAACCGCATTCTGGCAAACATCACTCTCTCGTGTGACAAAAATGAAGCAATAGAGATGGCCTTCACTGAAAGGCCTTTATTTTGAAGACCGACATAAACACGGTGTCCTCCTAACAACTAGGTAACTCCTGGCGCAACATAAAACTGTGTCATTAAAACACAACATAAATACTAGGGCTGTACACGAATAGGTCTTGACTCAAATTGAGTAGCGAAATGGCTGTCAAACACGGAATCAAAATGTTTCCATTCAAGTCGGAATGCGTCATCGCATATTGTCGGAATGTTTGGATGGTAGATCCCGTCACCCTACCTCAGCTTTATCGACATGGCGAGTACACCTCAAGCTACG